>NW_020525632.1:80000-262500 GCF_003368295.1 Carassius auratus | reverse complement strand
AAAAAAACCCATAATTTATTATAATTTTGTCAAGTCTGGCTATGTCTATTTGTATGTTTCTGCCAGGTCAGCAGACATTGAGGCTCGGGTTTTTTCCGATCAGAGCTCGCTCATTCCGTGGGGTCTCGCTCAACACAGAACGGCCTGCTGGTTCGAAAATATGCAAGGAGTCATTTAACTGTTTAGTAATAAACTAGTGTTTTCTGTGTTGCTGCAAAGATGAAGTTGACGATGCAGACTCGCCATGAACGCCAGAGAGAAATGCACATTTCATATGGATTAGATCATCAAACAGTTGCCCATTTATTTTGGTTTGAATATTTTCATTTAAAAGAAGATATTTCAAGCTTTCTGTAATATATAGCCTATATTTCTCAATTCTGTGAGGCACACGCTGAGTTTAATTCACATGCAATGCAAGTGATCGTGCCGGCGCCTTATTACATTGTCTGCTAGGCTATAGATGTGCTTCTTATTTAATAAATACGAGCAACTGATTGATAAAACATTGATCAAAATTAAGATACAATTTATACAAAACGAAAACCTTTTATAAAGAGTTTTCTATAAAACAAAACTTAATGAAGTCATCAAAATCATGTTTTACCAAAAACAGCAACGTTGCTCCCCACGCAGTCTTTGACACCTCCACCTCTACGAGCATCTTCATGCCAGTTATTCGGCCAATAAAGTGTAGGTCTATGTATTTCAAAAATCTAGTACTAGTACTAGGACCCGACCGACCGCGACCCGAATATCATTAAAAATATTTTTGAATGACTCGTAACCACGGGCAACCGCAGGCACCTGCTCATTTTGGATCAACCCGCGCATCACTGACTTGGGTATTTTATGTTTTTTTTTTCTTTTTTTTTTACAGTTAAATGAAAAATACATTGCTGTGGACATTGTTTACTTCATTAATGTGTTTTACTGTGTTAATGGAATATGCGAGTAGGATTCGGTATTCGGTATTCGGTTTCGGCCGAATCTTAAACGGTGGATTCGGTATTCGGCCGAACCCCAAAAATCTGGATTCGGTGCATCCCTAAATCATATATATATATATATATATATATATATATATATATATATATATATATATATATACATTTATTTAACATTTATTTACAACAAATATATGACACTGATTGTCTTGAGGGTCAGTGAGGAAGCAGGATTTAGATGCAGCAGTACCTTCTGTTTTTATTAAGAAGATTACTGAACTCAGGATAATGTAGGACAACAAACCATTCACATAAAAACTAATTAAGACAAGTGTTTTCTCTGCTTCCTGCTGACCTTACTGCAGCTGATCGTAGCTCCATGTAGCTGTTTTTTTCCCTCTAGAATCTTTATCTTACTATCACTCTGTTTTTTAAAGTGAAAAAATATAACTTAATTCACACCATATTTCTGATATTATCGATCAATCTTATCAGATTAATTTTGATCGTTCACTTTTATTTTGCACCTGCATTGCATTAGCACTTGTTAACCTGTCATTAGCGTTTTCATTCAAACCTATCACTGTTTTCTTTTCTCCTCTCCTCTCTCTCGCTCCAGTTTTTCACAAGTTCATCAAACAACCGTGGTAAGAATATTTCATCAAGCACGGTTAGTAATGGCTTCTCCTGCTATTGTTATTTGCACCTCTTGCCACATGTACAGTTTATCTATCTCTGTCGCTGATGAGGGATTCACATGTGATAAATGCAGGGAAATAGTTAGGCTGACAGAGAAGATTTCAGAATTAGAGACACACATCCAAACTTTAATTGAGGACAATAAGAATGTTAGGGCTCTAGATATGGCTTTGGATGCGTCTAGCTCAGGGACTCCTGTACATTGTCCGGTTCCAGCAGAGCCCCTGCAGCAGGGCAACTGGGTGACGGTGAGGCAGCGTAGTCGTGGGTCAAAACACCGCTCTTCTGTTCCCATCAAAACATTAAACAGGTTCTCCCCACTCAGTGATGCACCCACTGAGAAACCTGATGAAAGTGCTCTAGTTATTGGTGATTCTATTGTACAGAACGTGAATATAGAGACACCAGCCACCATAGTCAAATGTTTACCGGGAGCCAGAGCACCTGACATCTTGGCTAATTTAAAAGTGCTGGCTAATGCTAAACGTAAATACAGTAAGATTGTTATTCATGCCGGCGCTAATGATGTTCGACTTCGCCAGTCGGAGATCACTAAAAATAACTTTAAAGATGTGTGAACTTGCAAGCACGATGTCAGACACTGTAATATGCTCTGGTCCCCTGCCAGCTTACCGTGGTGATGAGATGCATAGCAGACTCTCATCACTCAATGGCTGGATGTCTAAGTGGTGCCCACAGAATAACATAGGTTTCATAGACAATTGGACGAGCTTTTGGGGCAGACCTGACCTCTTTAAAAGAGATGGTCTTCATCCCTCCTGGGGTGGCGCCACTCTTCTCTCTAGAAATATGGCAAATAGTCTTAGTGTTTATACTTGACTAACTGGGGCCCAGGTCAGGAAGCAGACAGACTGGCTAAACCGACCGTCTGCTAGCTGCCTCCCGTCACAGAGGTCAGTTAATTCTCAGCACATAGAGGCTCTTTCACCTAGATATCACACTATAGAGACTGTGTCTGTTCCCCGAACTAGAAAATACAAAAAACGTCCAAACCAAGTTAAGATTAACAATTTAATTGAGTTTCAAAAAACAAAAAAACAGATGCAATATGGATAAACAAATGATAAAGCTTGGCTTATTGAATATCAGATCCCTTTCTACAAAAACACTTTTTGTAAATAATATGATAACTGATCATAATATAGATGTGCTCTGTTTGACAGAAACCTGGCTAAAACCTGATGATTACATTATTTTAAATGAGTCCACCCCCCAAGATTACTGTTATAAACATGAGCCGCATCTAAAAGGCAAAGGGGGAGGTGTTGCTTCAATTTATAACAACGTTTTCAGGATTTCTCAGAGGGCAGGCTTCAAGTATAACTCGTTTGAAGTAATTGTGCTTCATATAACATTATCCAGAGAAACCAATGTTAATGATAAATCCCCTGTTATGTTTGTACTGGCTACTGTTTACAGGCCACCAGGGCACCATACAGACTTTATTAAAGAGTTTGGTGATTTTACATCCGAGTTAGTTCTGGCTGCAGATAAAGTTTTAATAGTTGGTGATTTTAATATCCATGTTGATAATGAAAAAGATGCATTGGGATCAGCATTTATAGACATTCTGAACTCTATTGGTGTTAGACAACACGTTTCAGGACCTACTCAGTTATACTCTAGATTTAGATTTTTATTTACTGTCACATGGAATTGATGTTGATGGTGTTGAAATTATGCAGCCAAGTGATGATATCTCAGATCATTATTTAGTTTTGTGCAAACTTCCTATAACCAAAATTGTAAATTCTACTTCTTGTTACAAGTATGGATGAACCATCACTTCTTCCTGATGTATCCAAATTCCTTAGCATATCCAAAACCTCAGAACAACTTCATGATGGAACAGAAACTATGGACTCTCTCTTTCCTAGCATTTTAAATAAAGTTGCTCCTTTACGCTACAGGAAGGTTAAGTAAACCAGTATGACACCACAGTATAATGAGCATACTCGCACCCTAAAGAGACCAGCCCGAAAAATGGAGCACAACCAGAGGAAAACAAATCTAGAGGTATTTCGTATTGCTTGGCGGGAAAGTAACCTATCCTACAGAAAAGCATTAAAAACTGCTAGATCCGATTACTTTTTTTTATTTTATGACTTCAAGGTTATATTATTCAAATGCTTTAATGGGTGGTTGTTCTGCACACTTAGTAAACAAACTACAGCTAGTCCAAAATGCAGCATCAAGAGCTCTTACTAGAACCAGGAAGTATGACCATATTAGCCCGGTCCTGTCATCGCTGCACTGGCTCCCTATCAAACATCGTATAGATTTTAAAATATTGCTCGTTACTTATAAGAGATAGGTATAAACGGAGGTCGGAGCCAGCTCCAAATGGGCGGGTTAGCTCCAAATGGGTGGGACTTCAGCTCCAAGTGGGCTGTACAAACCTCCAGAGTCTTTTGATTGGTTTATTTAATGTCATGGGGTTAATGCACGCTGCGAATCCCCCCCCCCCCACCAAAAAAAAAAAAAAAAGACGACGTCAACTTCCCAAGGCTTTTCAGCGTCAAGAAAGAGGAGTTTGAAGGGGTAAGTCTAGACTTGTACAACGTATTACAAGTTACGAAAAGTGCAGTATCTTGGCGGTTGATGTTTTAGTCTTGACGTAGTTAAATCATGATTACAAGCTCATTGCATTCAAATGGGAGGACATTCCTGTGCAATTTTTTACCTTCAAAACTCACATTTACGATTATTCCGAGAGCACGTTAAGACAGCATTAGCAGCACAGATAAATTACATCTTTATTGTGTCTGTTACCCTTTTGTGCTAAATATTTCTGCAATATATATATAGGTTTTACGCTGCAGATTACGGACACTGAAGACCATAAGCAAGCATTGTTACTAACGTTACGTAAAATATGCAGGCCTATGTATTATAACTGCACTGATATTTAAGCGATCAATAACTATTAATAGATTTAGTCCAGTGTTCCATAAGAATGAGTCTTAGATAAAACTCCTGATTATGCTTGACATTAACAAAGCTGGTCATTGTTTCAAAACAATTTTTAAATGTTATCTATTTTTACGTGTAACGTTAATCCAAATAATGTAATGCAATTGAAACATTTGGTTTAATTACCATATTCATTTTTCAATTTAATAATCATAACAGAGTGGATATATGAGGATAACTGCAGTGTCCACTACCATGCATTACATATCAACAGGTGTAGAATTAATTTTGTCATTGTAGGAAACACAAAAAAAAAAAAAACATTATGTGTAAACTTTGTGTTACAGAAAGTTCAAGTCTGGGTGGCCAAAAGTTACATTTCAGTGATCTGGTTACCGCCTCTCTCTGCAAACCCAAAGGATCACTTTCCTGTAAACTTTTTTTTGTTCTTTCTATGCATCAAGATGTGTAATTTATTTTTTCTGAAGATTTTTGACTAATGTGTGTGTATGTGGGTCTTTGTGTGGATAAATTATGTTCATACTTTAAAGGTGGACATTTGCAACAGCGCTTGTCCCTAAAATTGCTCCAGGGATATGGTCAGAGACTGTCCTAAATGACAAATGATGGAATGTAAATGACATTACATTCTGTGGACGTCTCACATAAATGTGCATTGTACTTTAGTTAATGTTAACTTGTCAACAGTGAATTTTTTTACTATGTCATTGGACTGAATGTTTAGTGACTAATGACACTTCATTCCAGTAAAAATATAATCCATAGCCTTAGAGTGAAAGCAGCAGCAAAGTGTTCCAATGCTGATAAAATTTAAATATCTGTTCTACAGGACTGTTTGGGGTTGGACAGATTTTGTTATGGTTTTGAAGTCTGTACTCACCAGCCCTGCATTTATTTGTTCAGAAATGCAGTAGAAACATTCATATTGTAAATTGTAATAATATTTTACAATAACTCTTTTCTATTTGAGGCAGCAGCGGATCTACCCCAATCATCATTAATGGGACCACAGTGGAGAGAGTGAGCATCTTCAAATACCTTCAAATGCCCTACAAAGAGTAGCTGAGCACATGTCCAGAACATCTCTCCCCTCTCTGCAAGACATCCATACCAGGAGATGTAAATCTAGGGCTGTTAAGATCCTTAAATACCCCACCAACCCATCTGCTACAGTCAGGCAGACCCTTCTGCAGTCTGATGGCAAAGACGGAGAGGCTCAGGAGGAGTTTCTTCCCTCATGTTATCAGACTACTAAACATGGACATTAAACACACTTCACTTTATAGACTGGTTGTTTAGGGCTACAATAACTCTCTGCACACTGCTTTTTTGACAACCTAACTAGGCATTTCATCCTCACTGCACATTGTTTACATCTCTGCACATCATCTGTGTAGCAGTTTCTGTGTAGCATCTCTACAAATCATCTGTGTAGAAGTTTAATACAGTATATTGTGTATATTTCATTATTTGTATTTAATTATCTCCAAAAAAAAAAAAACTTTGTATTTTTTTCCTGTTGTTTCATTATTTGTATTTAATTTTCTTTTTTTTTTTTTTTTTTTTTTTTTTTTTTTGCACAGTCTAAAAAGAGTATGCCAGACCTACATTTCACTGCTTTTTGCATGTCATATAACAAATAAAACTTTGTAATGGTTTGGAGCGTCACCTGTGATTGAGTTGGTGATAAAAAGGAGATTGAGAAATGAGTGTCTTAAATTGGACTTTGGTACCAATATTATTTTCCTCTTAAGTCTTGGAATGTTTTTTTATTATTATTATTATTATTAACTCTTGTATTACTATTTAGATTTTTTTTCTTTTTTTAAATTAAATGTTTATTTGTAAAATGTACTTCCACGTGTGGCCTTTTGTAATGTTGTTTCACCTAGAGCCAAGGGGGTTGTAACAATCTAAACAATATAATTCTCCCTCATATTTCAAACTTGCATTAAAGAAAAACATTCACATACAGTAAACATTTTATTGCTCTAAATTACTCATTCATTTTCTTGATACTGATATAATTATAAAATTAATATAATTTAATATACTTGAATGTTTGCAGTTGTCACAAAATTATATAACCTCTTGTTAATAAAATTTAAACTACAATGAAAAACAATAAATCTGTTTTTCATTAGTATCGCTACTTTATGCCATCGCGCACCCCGGCAATGACGCAATGTGAAATTTCCGCTTAAACCCCGCCCATTTGTAAAGTCCCGCCCACTAGCGGCAAAAGTTCCTCCCACTTGGAGCTCTCCGTGAAGTCCAGCCCACTTGCGGCAAAAGCTCCTCCCACTTGGAGGTCTCCGGGCTGCAGCGATACCTACTTGACTTATAAAGCCCTGAATGGTTTAGCACCTCAGAATTTGAATGAGCTCTTGTTACATTATATGGCATCTACGCTAATATTAGTCTGTTTCTCTCTTGTTCCAAGGTCACCGTGGCCACCAGATCCAGTACATATCCAGACCAGATAGTGGATCAGCACCTAGAAAGGACCTCTACTGCCCTGAAAGACAGCGGAGACCAGGACAACTAGAGCCCAGATACAGATCCCCTGTAAAGACCTTGTCTCAGAGGAGCACCAGGACAAGACCACAGGAAACAGATGATTCTTCTGCACAATCTGACTTTGCTGCAGTCTGGAATTGAACTACTGGTTTCGTCTGGTCAGAGGAGAACTGACCCCCAACTGAGCCTGGTTTCTCCCAAGGTTTTTTTCTCCATTCTGTCACCGATGGAGTTTCGGTTCCTTGCCGCTGTCGCCTCTGGCTTGCTTAGTTGGGGCCCCTTCTATGTCCCAACCGGGTTGGCGCACCCCCAATCCCCACTTAAAAAAAAATAAAAATAACAAAGCTGTATTTTATCGCCATATAAAGAATCCTGTTTAACATCTGCAAATAACCAGAACACGCATGACAATTAAAAAATAAACAAAGTTTCAATACATTGCAACAAAGCTACGCACAAGCTTCCACTTTTAAGAGGACGAGTGACAGACACAGGTTCAGTAACAGAAAGCACGGTTATTTTCAGCCGCGTAAAAGAAACATAGCAGCAATAGGCTAGGCCTATTAAATGATCATGGAGCTAGCAGCAGCATCATCTCAACCCGCGGCCCGGCACGATTTCAAATGCGGCCCAGCATGCTGAACACAATGATTATTTTATTTTATTTTTCAGTTTTACAATTATTATTTTTTTTACATTAATTTAAAAATGTACTTAAGGAATATAAGCTATAGCCTAATGTTTTTTATGTTAAATTATTTTGTGTATCATATATTATTTTCAGACATGAGCAGAACGCATTTAACGAACACATACAAGCGCCCACTTTGGCAGAATTCAATTCAAATAGCCATCAACAGCCATTAGTTCAGAAATGTGACAAAACATCTCTGGAGAGAACCTGATATTATTAAATTTGAATGTGCTTTCCATATTTGGATCAACATAGGCTACATTTGTGAAAGCACATTTTCTGCAATGCTGTGCGTCAGGGTCATGCTCCCGTGCGCGTCTAAGCCTATGTTAAACTCTCCGCATCTGTGGGGAGACCGTTATGGACCACTAGGTAGGAGTGATGTAATCATCGTCTTGGGAAAGTGTGTGCGGAGGCTCTGAGAGGACGAACGCGTACCTCCGATTTTTTAAGATCGCGCGGACAGGTGCGCGTGGTCAGTAGGCTTCAAAAGCACAACTGCACATGTGGAGGTAGTGTGAAGAAGCCCATTGCTATTCGAACCTGTGCAATCCGCTTGCACATGGACCCAGTGGAAAAAAAGGTTGACAACCACTATAACATAACGGTTATGGAAATTAGAACGACAGTTGCCTCCAAATCCTCACTCTCTCTTGGCCCCTCTCCTCCTGACTAACAACTTTATCAT
Organism: Carassius auratus; assembly: GCF_003368295.1. Classification (NCBI taxonomy): domain Eukaryota; kingdom Metazoa; phylum Chordata; class Actinopteri; order Cypriniformes; family Cyprinidae; genus Carassius; species Carassius auratus. The sequence goes on along the minus strand of NW_020525632.1, from coordinate 253,997 downwards.
AAGATGTCCGACTTGACAGTTTCCCTGATTTCAGCCAGTTAAGCATATTTATAATATATATTCTGGAATGAATGGAACGAGTTGGCACGCATATAGCCTGCAGTACATAAAAGAAGAAGAGCGCGTAGAATCCGTTTCCATCGAAAACTAATAAATTATAGTTTTTTTATTTAAAATAAAAGCGATTACAAAGGAAATGTTTACTGTTCATGTTTTTATTGTATGGAAAATCCCACTTAAAAAAAAACAGACCGCCATTACATTTTTCCTCTCGCGCACCCCCTGGTGGCAGCTCGCGTACCCCTGGAATCCCTGATCTATAGCGTTATCATTGGCTTGATTGCAAATAAATGCACAGACACTATTTAACTGAACAGAGATGACATCACTGAATTCAATGATGAACTGCCTTTAACTATCATTTTGCATTATTGACACACTGTTTTCCTAATGAATGTTGTTCAGTTGCTTTGACGCAATGTATTTTGTTTAAAGCGCTATATAAATAAAGGTGACTTGACTTGACTCCATACTGTAGCACTATAATAAACCAAAGGAAAAAGGAACAAAATAAAGCAGAATGCAATTATTTAAAAAAAAGAATCAGTAGTGTAATATGACACATTTGCTTAGAACTATTTTTATTGTAATATCAGTCTGATTATTTTGACGGTACCCTTTAGACAGATGTTGATAAGCAACTCATATCAACTAGCGGTCATTAGAGTATTAGTGTCTGCCACTGTAATGCTAACACTTTATTTTGATGGTCAACCAACAGATAAACTGAAGTGTCTTTGCATGTACATTAGCTTGTTCTACCATATTAGATTCTATCATTGTTGAGCATATTAATACTCCAATGAAATTTAGTTGGCATGTAGTTATAAAGCTGCTTATAGCCGATTGATAAAGGGGACCGTCAATATAAAGTATAACCATATAAAATATTGATTTTATTTTTTCAGTTGGAGTAATAAGCTCACAAAAATTAATTAACATTAGCTCAACAGAAACACTCAACCCTCATCACCTAACCTTCACAAGCTGTAGTAAGATACTGTAAATATCTTAACCCTTATGCATTGTTGTATATATATAAAAAAATATTTTTTGCATAAATCTAATAATCAACCTCAGTCCTGATCAAAACTACTAAATGTTTTTTTTAAAAATCCAAGATTTTAACTCTTTAATTACCAAGTTCATAAATTATGTCACTGATTTGGGAAAAATAAAAAACACACAAAATTACATATTTTCATTATAAAAAGTGATTGACTGCATTTTTTTTTTTTTTACCTTTTATTTAGTCTTGGGAATGTCAAAGATTAGTTACGAGATTTGCTTTGATGCATTTTTAGTTTTTGTGCAGAATTAGATTTTTATTTTTTCTCCTTCATTTGTTGTTGGTGGCTGTTTTTGCCCCATTGACTTCCATTATGACAACATTTTTTGATTGCAAAGCCATGACACCATAGAATTGTTTATTGTTTGTGGTTTTCCCTTTTGGGAAGAGGTAAAATTTTTTATTTTTACAGTTGATCACTAGGTGGGACCATTAACCCATTAGATAAGCCTATGCAAAAAAAGGCTTCGTTTCTGGCTTGTATGTGGAGTCATATAGAGTATAACAGCAAATTATACTCCCCCATATCAGTGACATCTTTTATGAACTTGGCAATTAAAGAGTTAAAATCTTGGATTAAAAAAAAAACATTTGGTAGTTTTAATAAGGACTGAAGTTGATTAACAGATTTATGCACAAAAAACATTTTTTTTTTTATTCTGATAAATTTTTACAGCAGTTTAATTGAGTGGATGTTTTCATCCCGAACATTACGAAAGGGTAATGAATAGGGCTGATTGTTAATGCGCATCTCGTCAGTAAAGCCGGTTCTCTAATCAGCGGTAAATTCCATCAGGTGCATGATTTCACATAGAGCAGCTGTTACTACACAGAGCCATTGTTAATAGAGAAGATGCGCAAATTCACATTCAAAAACATTTACACCTCACCGCTGATTAGAGAACCGGTGCACAATGAGATGTGCATTAACGATTGGCCGATCGTGATCGGAGCAGCCCTAGTAATGAATTTGAACAATGAACAAGGGTTAAATAAACAAAATCAAGATATGATACAGTCCATTATACTGTAAATGAAGTAGATTTAATAGTTCATTGTGTTATAATCATACTCTTAAGCTTATAACCACAAATACGTAAGTATTATTATGTATTATAATTGTTGTTATGATTATTCAAGAATTTATATAACATATTACAAGTTTTTTTATAATGCATTATGTATCTCATTATAATGCCTTAAGAATACCCTTATAATGTATTATAAATACGGGCTTCATAGAAAGTGTAACCAATACATTTAACAGAGAGAGAGAGAGAGAGAGAGAGAGAGAGAGAGAGAGAGAGAACTTATGTGTGTGCATTAAAAATTAATTAACTATTAGTGTGTCCACTTTACTTTAAAGTTCACTTTCACAGGTTAATGATGTTCATAATTCATTAATTAATGGTCCACAGGTGTTCACTTTCACAGGTTACTAACGTAAACATTTGTGGTGATAGTATAATATTTAAGCCCAAGCATTCCAGTTCATGATCATTTAACCATTGAATTTCCTGACACTGAATATTGTTTTTTTATGTATATCATGACACCACCACCCTTTGCTTCTTCTCTGTCTCTCCTGAACATATAATAGCCAGGGATGTTAAGTGCTGCAGAGGGGGCATTGTTATAGAGCCAGGTCTCAGATAGACAGAGAAAATCCAAATTTGAGTTAATTAACAGGTTATTATCTTCTTCTGTTTTTGGCATAATGCTTCTTATATTTAAATGCCCACCCAGCAGACCTTTGGGTTTTGCTTTAGAACATCAGAGAACTCTACACATACACTCTGTTTTAAAAAACATCAAAAAATTGGTTCTTAGTATATCAGATATGTCAGCATTGATAAGAATAGGTATTTTCCCTCAACCCAACCTGCTGTTTGTTTTATAGTAAACTTGTACGTTGTATTTGGTAAGGGGATTTGAAGAACTATATCTGTTTTACTGTTTTTTATATATATATATATATATATATATATATATATATATATATATATATATATATATATATATATATATGTATATATATTTGTATTGTTCTCTGTAATTTTTATATTGTGCTTTTAGGTAGACAATTTTAAGATCTGTCCAGGGACAATGGATGAAAAAAAGCCTTTTGGCTAATTCTGGCACATTTACAGTAATATTAATTAATGTACAATGTCCCTGTCAAATAAATACATTTAGGATGGATAGTTTGCACACTGGGATTCAGGCTATATCTGTGGGTGAGCATGTATTCACCATTCAAAATCAAAGCGCGCCTTTTAATTTTATAACGTCATATTATTGATCTTCTTTGTAGTAACACTTATGTGCATTTTAAAAATGTTTTCCCATTGAATCCTGGACAGTTACAAAAACAACAACAACAACAAAAAAAACAATAAGCCCTAAAAACTGTTGTTGTTGTTGGATGACAGCTATGAGCCGAATTCTGGAAAATAAACTGTGGAACTTTGACCAATGAGAGGACAGCTTACTCGCACGTGATTTGTATTAACAATTTTGGTCCATTTAGAAACTTTGCCGTGTGAAAGCAAATCACACCAAGAATAATAATAAAAAACATTGTAATAATTGTAATCCCTGTTTCGGAAAAATAAATCGATCGACAGGTGTGTAAGCACCCTTAGACTAGCTGGCAGCACTCTGCTCAAACAAACAATCAGAAATGATTTTCTATGGCAAAAATAGCATGAGCGGGTTGCTAGCAGAGGAGCACTAATGCTAGCACAGCTCTTCAGAGATCAGCTCGTTCTCATGAGACTGGAGGTAAGTGTTGTGTGTAGAAACACAACAATCACACTGATTTGATCAAACATGTCCACAATATTTACCGATAAAAACTGAATCTACTTGGCTAATAGAGCCTTCACTAAACCAAAATGTAAAATTCAACATGGCGTTATTTGGATGTACCCAAATGTCTTGCCCAATGGCCAATCAATAGGCTTTTCTAATGATCAGCTCGACATTTGCATTTCAGATGAAATGTAATCACCTTCAATCAGAAGGATTTTACCAAAACTATCTGACAGAAAGCGTCTGCAGGGTTTACAGATAAAAGCTTAAAGCACTGGTCACTAGCAACTTGAATCAGCACAGGTACTGTTAAACACTGTCAACAAAAACATAATATCACCAGCGTCTATCTGATCTAGCAAAATGACCACAGCGAGAGCACATCTGCTCTATAAATCAGCACACAGTCACCTTCACATGATAAAGCAGGACAGCCATTTCCAAACATCAACACAGTGATGGCAAACTAGCACAGCCATTAACACACCATTAACTGATGTAAGCTTATCCTGGGATACGATGAAGGCTCTCCATGCAGCCAGCACAGCTTCTGATGAGTGTTAACTAAGCCACAAATCTGTGCAATTGACAATGGTTTCTCAATGCACACATTCATAGATTGGGAGAAATAAGTCCACTTGCCTGGATGTCAAGCGAGAATATGATCCCTTCCACCAATGGCACACGCTCCTGTGCGATCAAGTGCTAATCCTTGCTCCTGTCCAATTCTGCAAAGAAGAGCCGAGCGTGAGGCTGGCAGAGAAGCAGATTCGACAGGACACAGCACCAGACATTAGGATCTGGAGAATGAGGGAGCAGGAGGTGCTGTGGGAGATCAGATGGGGGATGGAAGAGAGAGAGAGAGGGGGAGGGCACACGCGGAGAGGGATCAAGGAGAACTCTGCTGTAGCAGGAAGCAGCAGCTGGGAGAACAGAGCAGGAGAGAGAGAGAGCGTGGAGTTTCTGGGTTACACCGCGGCGTGTACTGCACACCATAACAATAGCCATCTGTGGAGGGGGAACCTCTGGAGGAACAAGCACCTGTTAACTGCTTCGTGAGAGTGGCTTGGGCCAGCAGGAGTTCGGCTTGGGGGGGCGACATGAATACCACAGACGACGCTCCCTCCAGACACACAACAAAGGTGCACAAAGACACGCTCGTGATGGGAAGGGTGTACTGTCCTCATTTCTGCTTGATGTTTGTGGTGTGTGCAAAACAAAGCTTTCTGTCACTGTACACCACATTCATTCAGAGACCAAAATATCCAGACTGCTCTTTTCAACCAGGTAGGGTTTCTGCGCATAAAATCATGTTTTGTTTGCTCAACAGAGACACTCTGAAAGCGTGCCCTAAAGATGCTGTATAGGCAGGCAGCTCTCTGGGTATTGGGACACCATCTGCATTTAGTCAAAGCATTACGTGAACATCCTCCCCCACCCTATCAGTCTATTGTGCTTTATTCTTTACATATGCTAAACCGCTGGACTCCACAGCCCAATCCATTCACACAGCAGCTCTATTTCATGCACGTGTGTGTGTGTGTGTGTGTGTTTGTGTGCCTCCATCTTGTCCTCCATCCTGCTGCATAAATTCACCCATGCGCTTTCCAGATCAGAAACCAGCAGTTCTTAAAGGGCCAGTCTGTGCACTGATGAAAGTTTCCTGCTGGGTCTTCTTGATCATTTAAAAAAAAGAGAAAAGCATAGTTCAACTAAAAAGACTCCCCATTGTTGTTCTAAGAATATTATAAAATGTTCAGCTCACTCGTGTCCATTCGATGGCAGGTGACTTTCCTCAAGCTTTGGAAAAGGATGCAAATGTTATAAACATGCACATCATTTTGAGAAAAACCTAATGCCCATTAACCCTCTGGAGTCGATTAACGTGTACGTTATTAGTCATTTTCTTCTGATAACCCCCCAAAAAACTTAAATTACACTTTCAGTTTTGATCGCACAGATAAGAGCAATACATCAATCGAATCTGTAAAGGGTCTACTTTTTTTGTATACAGACATAATAACAACAAAACTTGCACTGTGCACTTATAAAATAAAGATAACGAACAAGGTGCGCTGTCTGCAGCTTTTGTCTGCTATGATCTTCATTTACAAACACGTCATTAAAATTAATTGTAACTCAGTGAATACTCAACGAAGAGACATGAGAGAGATATCTATAGAAAGCCTGACATATCTACTTTTAAACTAAACAATTGCTGCATAAAAACAAATATTCTGAGATAAAGTAATCCATATGAAAACAACGCGATGTCTATTTTTCATGTCTCCCTTCGTTATATCTAATGTGACCACGCTCCCCGCGCTGAACGCGCTATTCAGATTCAAACTGAAGCGCACGGCTTGAATACACAACACAGAAGTAAAAGCAGCCAGACTGTTCTTCAAGTTTTTATTTTATTTTACTGTTTGCTTCGCAATGAGAGGAATAAGACATACATCACTCCAAAAAGATTTGATGTGGTTGAGGATTTGAGAAATGGATTTCCTCAGAAAAAAGAATGAAGCACTTTATTCAGCAGAGATCATAAACATGAGTAAGTCTCTCTTTATTTATTTATACTTGTACTAGTTTTCACATAACGTGTAAACATTTTACTAGTTAGACTTTTTCCAAAGTATAATTCCTGATTAAATGTATAATCAAGTGAAACATTATGAAGTTTCAATAACAATATACAATACTATACCATTCAAAAGCTTGATGTAAATAATATAAATGTAACAAATAGAGATAACTGTAACAAATGTAACAGACAATGCTGTTTTTCAATTTATTCCCCCTAAAAAAACCTGAAAAATATTATCAGCTCTTTTCAACATTAATAATAATGATAATAATAATTCATAATTAAAAATGAGTCAGTCTGTTGTTCGGTGTTCATCTTCAGTTTCTCTTCACATCAGTTCAGTCAGATACTGTTTGAGGGCATAAATTACTCCGGGATATTGGTTTGTTTGAACTCAGAGGGAGTGTCAGACACATTAAAAAAGTTAACAGCTTAATTCATTTGTGGATTAATGCGTATTAGAGATGCGAACCGTTTCAAACAATTCAGTTCGATTTGGTGAACTGGTTCAAGAAGATCTGGTTACTAACCCTTTAATATGTTTAAATGAAAATAAAAAGAGGCATTACTGTTGATATGAAATTTAATTGTGGTGTCTGATATCATATTTCATCTTCTTATATAATTCTCTTTCCTTTTCATTTATTATGCAATTGTGTGTGTGTGTGTGTGTGTGTGTGTGTGTGTGTGTGTGTGTGTGTGTGTGTGTGTGTGTGTGTGTAAAGACCTCTAACACTAGCTTGCTCTATTCTTTTTTTATTCTGTTTTGTTTTTATTTTTAATATTATTTTAAAACCCTTGTTACTTGTACTGTGTTAAGCTAACTCAGACTTATTATAGCACTTATATATCATTGCTCTTTTTGCTTCCACTGTCCTCATCTGTAAGTCGCTTTGGATAAAAGCATCTGCTAAATGAATAAATGTAAATGTAAATATACAGTGAGGAAAATTGCAGTAGCCAAGGTGGGCTGGCGGATATTATCGAATACGCTGCTGTTTGCAGAATTACCAGACTTGCGTCGTCCTGTCTGCGGGAGATCACACTTCTGAGTCAAACACGCACAGTCCTGACTATCGGGAATGCTAGTACAAAATGTGCATATTTGACCTACGTCAACATGCTATTTGCCTAATCTTCACGGTACTTTAGCAACAGGTCTGGAGTCATAATCATGCAGAATAACATGCATGGACTTTGAAGGGTTAATTGCCACTTTGAGTGATTATGTTATTGTGGCATCCATAATTGTAATTGCTATAAGAAATCAGATTAATTGTGCTGCCCTTTTTTAAAAGTACACATATCTTTATTTTGTTTTAATGTTTGTTATCTGTGTGTTGTTGTTGTCTCTGTGTCACCAAAATAAATTCCTTGTATGTGTGAACATACTTGGCAATAAAGCACTTCCTGATTTTGATTATATCTCTGTTTACAATCCTTTTTGTTCAACACAGCTGAGTTACAGTGTACTACATTTAAAATTATTCATGAAACAATTAGACTTTATTCGGTTTTGAAGTTGAATAAGTCTGCTCAAACTAAACTCAAATTAAACTTTTCTAGGTAGCCACTGAAACTGGTTTCATGATTCAGGCATTTGAAGGAACTCTTAACTTCAACAAAAATCTTTTCTTGTTTTGTAAATATGAAATCTACTGATATACTATGTATAAATCATATAAAATTTCAGAAAGTTAAGACTCGTTCACACCAAGAATGATAACTAGAAAAATAATGATAAAATATTTATGATGAGTGCACTCAGTAGTTCTGTCGTCTGTCTTTTTAAATGCTCCATCTCTTTATTTAGAGTCATTATTACATTTGTATTCATCGGTATAGTAGTTGTCCTCTGTGTGTGCTCTACTGAAACACAGATGACTAGCTGCGTTCACACTATGTGTTCATTAGCTGTGTTTCTGTCTGTCTCTCTCTTCATGGGAATACAGTGAAGTCCCTTTCAAAATAAATCAGAATCATTATAATCCTCAAACCCAGAGGGATAGAAGCAGTTTACGGGATTTAGCGTCACATGGCAGCAGACACACAGCTGAATGTGCAATCAAACAGGACAAGCTTTTAATCTGTGCATGGTTTCAGCACTCACATCAGCTTTTCTGGAAAACCTGTACGCTTTTACACTCTTGTTTTATTGTTGATTGATACCAACGTGATCCCATGAGAATTTGTATGTATTTTATATAAAATGTGGTTTTACCACTATCTCTATAATGACTGGATCGCTCATTGCGTTCTAAACAGTCCTTTAGCACTGAAGCCACTGGATGTGTTTAAGGCACAGAAACGTACAGTATTGACCACACCTAAAATTATTTACATATGAACAACTTTACAGACTTACAAATGATTCCTAATCCTTAACATTATTTTGTATTCAGTTGTCATATCAATGGCATGTTTTCAATTGCATTAATTAAATGCAGTTAAATTATTATTCATTTACCTAATATACATGGATAACATTTCGTTCTGTTGTATGTGATTTCTGCTATCAACTTATGCTATCTAACTCAAACAATACATAGCTACACAAGACTACACTTTAAACCCTTAAAATGAATAACATATCTGTAATCGTTTAACCATTACTTATGTAATATTTACTTTATTTACTGTGGGACACAAAATGCGTTCTCTGCGACATGCTGTAACAAAAGGATCAAATTTATTTGTGCGCTGTAATCCATACGACTGTGAGGAACAAACCCAAACTTAATCTCCATCCCACGCTGACACGCTCATTACACATTCAAACTGATGCTTCAAAAACCTTTACGACATGTTTTACAGCAAGAAATGCAGTGTTTTCTGGTGAAGAGTGTTTGAATGAGAACCGTGTGGATCGGTATAATAATCTGGGTAATGTTTTCAGTGATTAACAACTTAAATTCTGCTCTGTACCTCACACAATTTTTTTTATCCCATCAGAAAGGACTGACGTTTGGATTACTTTTGGTACTGCTTTTGACATTTTGTCTCAAGAATACCGGTTTTCATCCAAAACATCTTAAATTGTGCTCCGAAGACGAACAACGCTTTTAGTGTTTTGGAACGACATGGGGGTAAGTGATTAATGACGAAATTTCAACTTTTAGGTGGAGTAACCCTTTAATGGCAAAAATAATGTTTGGAAATATAAACTGATATTTCCTACTGACACACTACAGCAAAGATATAATAAAGAATATATATATAAATACAAAAGTGGCTGAAAATACAAGTGGTCTAAGACTTTTGCACAGTGCTCTATCTATCTATCTATCTATCTATCTATCTATCTATCTATCTATCTATCTATCTATCTATCTATCTATCTATCTATCTATCATTGCTGCAGATTTGTCGGCTGCACATCAGTGATGTGAATCTCCCGTTCCACCACATCCTAAATCTGCTCTATTAGATTGAGATCTGGTGACTGTGGAGGCCATTTGAGTAAAGTGAACTCATTGTCATGTTCAAGAAACCAGTCTGAAATGACTTGAGCTTTGTGACATGGTGCATAATACTGTTGGAAATAGCCATAAGAAGATGGGAACACTGTAGTCATAAAGGTAAGGACATGGTCAGCAACAATACTCAGGTAAGCTGTGGCATTTAAACAATGCTCAGTTGGTACTTAGGGGCCCAAAGTGTGCCAAGAAAACATCCCCCCACACCATTACACCACCAGCAGCCTGAACCATTGAGACAAGTCAGGATGGATCCATCCTTTCATCAACCCAATAGAGCATCTTTGGGATGTGGTGGAACGGGAGCTTCGTGTCCTGGATGTGCATCCCACAAATCTCCATCAACTGCAAGATGCGATCCTATCAGTATGGGCCAACATCTCTAAAGAATACTTTTAGCACCTTGTTGAATCAATGCCACTTAGAATTAAGGCAGTTCTGAAGGCGAAAGTGGGTCAAACACAGATTAAAATCAATTTATAAAAACGTGTGTCTGGTAGTTTGCACACTTCTAGCACACCTGTGCATCTGGGAGTTTTGTCACCGTTCTGTGCTCCTCATCTGTTATTTTCAACACTCTTCTTTAAAGCATGATTATGTTATTTTACGCCATTGCTTTTTTGTTGGCTCTTGTGTTGAGTTATTTTGCCCGCAGCCATTAAAGTATTTGACATCATTCCCTGTCTATGAAACCTGTAAACAGCATATTATTTGTTCTGCGCGGTTTTGACCTAAGAAGTGCGCAGCTTAGAAATAACATTGACTACTGCTATGTATCTCTCCTCTGCCATATTTAAAGTTTATGGTTCGCCCAACTCAGAACCTCAGTTAGCAAAATAATGTCCAAGTTACCCAGTTGTTAATATGGCTGATTCCAATTCCAACTAGAAAACTAGTATTTACATTGATTCCAAAAGCTCGTGAAGGCAGCATTTGTCACAAGTGTCTGGTTTGTGTTCCCTGGGTATCCACTAGATGTCCTCCTTCCCCACGGTGTCTGTCACTTCTAGAACCAAATTCGTCACGTTCTCTGCCTAAATCATTGCACCCAGCTGTCACGGGTTATCAATCATTGCACTCAGTCAATTCCCCATTAGCGTTATCTCTCCCTGTGTATTTATACCCGGTCTGTCTTAGTATGTGTCACGGAGTCCTTGTTTAATGTTAATCCGTAGTCTTGCTCTTGCCTTGTGTTTTTGTCTGTTTTCATGTTGGATTGTTACTCTGGTTTGGACCCATGCCTGGACTGTTTACCCTTTTGGATTCAAGGCAATTCGATCAATGCCTAAAAATGATTGAAATTGATGCCCAGCCCTAAACACAATGTACAATCACTGTTCAATGCTGTTATTTTTTATTTGTTACACTTGTATTACATCTGTTCATTTCACAAAGCACATGAATAAAGTAAGCTTTTCCCCAGATTTCTACTAGCTCTGTCTCTCAAACTCATAGCTGACTGATATTCTGTTCCCTCAACCTGATAGTGATTTATTTATAAAAGATATCACATGATCAGCCCCATAAAAAAATTTAAGAGAAGTCTCATATATTCTGCATGTACAATATGTTTATGGTCAGTCCTAAAAACATCACAGCTGAGACTCCTTCTATAAACTCACCCTAAACATCGAGCACCGATCAGTCTGGATCATTACATTCTGAAGAACATGGGTAAGGGTAAAAATAAGGGTAATTTTATTTTATTTATTTAATTGAGATTTATACATCATCTAAAAGCTTAATAAATAAGCTTTCCATTGATGTATGGTTTGTTAGGACAATACTGCATATTACTAATGAGAATAAATGTTTTATATTTATGATAGGAAATATTCTAAATATCATGATCTTTACTTAATATCCTAAATAATGAATTTTGGCTATTGTTACAAATATACCCAAGCTACTTTATGACTGTTTTTTCGGTCCAGGGTCACATATGTAGATGTGCCTCATGATATGCTCTGGAGATCAACAACATACTTAAGATGTACTACAAAACTACTGAATCCTAGAATGGAGAACTATTACATTCAGTCTAGAGAGACGACTTTATGTCATGAGGATTTTGACCACAGACTTTATCCATACGACTGATAAACAGCCATCATTTGGCCCTGTTCAGAGCCTCCACACAAACACATGTGCATGCGTTAACTCTTTAGGGAGAGGTGATGAGAGTCATCCAGGAGGAGATGAGAAGAGTCCTGCTGGGATTTATGAGTAACTCACAATCAACCCAAACTTACCAATGAGCAACAGACTCTAATGCAGGCATATGTTAAAAGGGCAGCCTGGGTCTCTGCTTGGTTTCACGGGACCACCAGACATACTGGCAACTGCAGCATCATTTTACAGTTTCTAAATAAAGTGAGCAGCGCTTCAAAACAACGGAGCACTTAACACGTTTATTCAAATGATCTTTTATCCTCTAATATCTCTTTTATCTGGATCCAAACACATTTCATTCAAACTGGTTGCATGTGTGCTGCTTCTCTATAAAGACACTGAAGCATCATTAAGAGATGCAGATGACAGACCGAAGCAGAAACACAGTGCACAGCACAACAGATCGTGACTTTAGCTAAAACACTGCAGAAAACAACAATGCTGCAAAGAGAGTTATTTTTACCGTAGTAATTTATTCTGGGGGTCCGGTGCCTTGCTCAAGGGCACCTCAGTCATGGTATTAATCAGTGTGTTAAGAGCATTTTAAAATAAACATATAATTATTAAACAATATATTATTTTTCGATGGCAAGAAAAGACAACATAAACTTTCAAATCACTAGTTTGTTTACTGCTCATGATAAGAGCGTTTCGATTATGTTTGTTCTAAGCTAAATATATTCTGCCTCAAAAATGAATCTAAACTTAAATAATACCAATAGCCTTATAAAACATTTATTCTTTTATTCTTTTTCTCTCTTATTTATTCTTTTAATTATCACATCTAACTGGGCTCAACTGATTTTTTCATTACTGATGTCCAGATGTAAATGTGTAACTATTCCTATATTTATAACACATGATAGAAATTGTGGAATAGTTATTTTATTTATTCATGTTTGTCCAGACCTCCACTGTGAAGAAAAGGACTGTAATTGAGTGTCAAAGACCATCAGTCTCTGAATAACTGCAGTCACACTTAGCGGAACAGGACTTTTTACAGTTATTGGTGTTTAAAAACTGATCTCAGACATTATGTCAGGTGATCTTAAGTACTAGTTTGCCAGTATTTTTCTTCTGAGGGTCTGGATGACCTGCTTAATCTTACAATGATAGCCTTCAATCTTTTAAAAGCACTTCAGACTGTTTGGCCGAGCGTCCTGGGGCCAGCATGAGTGTGTTCTCGTGTGTTTTGCTGGACTCACAGGGAGCGCTGTAGCGGTGCAGGTTGTTTCTGATGCTGTCCTGCAGCCCCTGGTCTGCTGAGCCCTTCTGAAAGCGCTGACTCAAGTAATAACTCAAGTCCTTCTTCAGCCTGCCACCTGAAAACACACACACACACACATTAATACAATTCTTAATGTTTTATGAAATGCTGCAGTGTTTATTATAAATGATTTATACATGCACATCTTTTTTTTTTATTTTATCAAAAACAATTACTTTCTTTCGTGAAACATCTCTATAACATAATAACTCAACAGTAATTCCTCCAGTAGCATGAGATCACAGTAGTTAGCAAACTGCAACCATCCAATCTATCTTCCAGTGGTAGAAAATGAGGAGTTTGATAAATATTGAGTTAAATATTTCCCCCATTAAAATACAGTTTTCTTTCATATGTCAAGTCAAGTCAAGTCACCTTTATTTATATTGCGCTTTAAACAAAATACATTGTGTCAAAGCAACTGAACAACATTCATTAGGAAAACAGTGTGTCAATAATGCAGAATGATAGTTAAAGGCAGTTCATCATTGAATTCAGTGATGTCATCTCTGTTCAGTTAAATAGTGTCTGTGCATTTATTTGCAATCAAGTCAACGATATCGCTGTAGATGAAGTGACCCCAACTAAGCAAGCCAGAGGCGACAGCGGCAAGGAACCGAAACTCCATCGGTGTTGGTAGTATGGGTAAGTTTAAGGGTTAAGGTGTAAAGTATGGGTCAACAGTGTAATTATAAATGTAATTACAGAAATTAAATACAGATGTAATTACATGTAGTTTTTTTTTAAATATAAGTACAATGTAAAAAACGTATGTACACAATAAGTACATTGTACTAAATTTTTAATTAAAATGTAAGCACATAGTAGTTAAGGCCACTTAATATAAAGTGGGTCCTATAGAACCTAAAAACTCTGCATGTAATAAAAAGACTTGATGGCTGCTCTGTCAATTCTTTGTCATTTGGTAGCAATCTTTCCTTAGAAAGCCACATTTCTAGCATTCATAAAACTGCATTTTTCCATCTAAAAAAATTTCCAAATTACGACCTATACTCTCAATGTCAAATGCAGAACTGTCAGTTCATGCATTTATGACCTCAAGGTTCGATAACTTTAATGCTTTATTGGACCTGGCTTACACATAACACACTAAAACATTTATAATATTCAAATTCGTTAAAGGATGTGGCATCTACGCTAATATTGGTCTGTTTTTCTCTTACTCCGAGGTCACCGTAGCCATTAGATCCAGTCTGTGTCCAGATCAGATGGACACTGCAGTCACCCAGATCCAGTACATATCCAGAACAGATGGTGGATCAGCACCTAGAAAGGACCTCTACTGCCCTGAAAGACAGCGGAGACCAGGACAACTAGAGCCCCAGATGCACATCGCCTGTAAAGACCTTGTGTCAGACGACCACCAGGACAAGAGCACAGGAAACAAATGCTCCTCTTCAGGAACTCAAGCTGCATCGAATAGACTTGTGTCGGTATGCGATAATGCAATATATGACGGTAATGAATTTGCACAATATTGTTATTGTAGGCACTTCTAAATACCGTGAATAATTATATATTACAAATTATTCAGAATTTGGAATGCATTTTTAGAATACTATTTCCATCAACCGGTCAAAATGCACAACACTGCTGTATGCCGCTTGAAAGAATCTATGCACTATGATATAAACAAGCACGTAAGAGAACAACATGGAGGAACACGTGAGGGACGTGCTTAATGAAATCACATTTACTCTCTGACAGCAGATGGTGCTAAACTGCAGAAAATGCAGTCGTTACCCTTGAAACACCACAAATAAAAAAGCCCTACATTTTAAATAGCCAGTCAGATTTGTGTATTTGCTATGATGTTTTTTAATAAAGATTAATAACTTATGTAGCAAATGTAGCTATTGCTTATTGTGAATGTTAATGGTGAACTAAAGAGATCTTAATGTAAAGTGATACCTATGGATCGTGCTTTTGCACTTTAATCTGTGCAAAATTTTTTACTTTATATATTTTTCTACATTCATAATTACACTGTTGACCCATACTTTACACCTTAACCCACCCTTAAACTTACCCATACCTCCAACCCTCTCCCTAATCTTACCCCTATCCCACCTCAATAGCAGCAAAAGTGTTTACATTGTACTTATTTTTTTATATAAGTGCATAGTAGTTAATGCCACCTAATATAAAGTGGGACCGAACTTTCTGCGACTCAAGAGACATCTCAATATCCCCTTTGGTTCTCTCTAGTTCATCCAGCTCCTCTGGGACTGGACACTATGGTACAGACCTGGCCGAGGTTTCGTTTGTAAGCCTTTGCCCCTACTGCTCTGCCCCATGAAGTTCTTGCGAGAGTACGCCGGGACGGGGTCCGTCTGTTATTAGTAGCCCTGTTCTGGCTGGGCCGAGTATAGTTTGCAGACCTGGTCTTGCTCCTCGACTGCTCTCCATGGGAGATACCGATCAGGACAGACCTACTCTCACAGGCGCAGGGCACGATACCCTCGCCCGGAGTTGTGGAAGCTGTGGGTGTGGCCCCTGAGGGGGCACAACTTTAGCAGCTGGTCTCTCAACCGAGGTTTGAGACCCTCCTGCAATCCAGAGCTCCCTCAACGAGGAAACTGTATGCCCTGGGGTGGGAACTCTTCACCTCATGGTGCAGGGACCGCCAGCTAGACCCAGCAAACTGCCCACTTGGTACAGTTCTGGAGTTTCTACAGGCCAGGTTCTCTGCAGGGTTGTCCCAATCCACGCTGAAGGTTTACGTGGCAAACATTTCAGCCTACCACGCCCTTTTCGATGGCCTGTCTTTGGGAAGACACCCCTTAGTTACACGTTTCCTCCATGGAGAACTGAACGGTCCCGTGTTCCCCCCTGGGTGTGGTGTTAGAGGCTCTTTGCAAATCTCCATTCAAGCAGATTCCAGATATCTCGCAGACATCTGACTCTTAAAACCGCCTTTCTGTTGGCCATTACCTCTCTGAGGAGAGTAGGAGATTTACAGGCCCTCTCAGTGACCCCTACCTATCTTGACTTTGCACCTGGTATGACCAAATTGTTCATATACCCTTGAGCGGGATATGTTCCTAAGGTTCCCTCTATCACACCACAACTTGTAGTGCTGCAGGCCTTCTGTCCTCCTCCCTTTCGGGAGCCCGACCAAGAGAAGCTAAATTGTGTGTGTCCAGCTCGAGCGCTGGATGCATACGTTGTAGCCGCACTGGGTTGTACATAATTATTAACTCAAATGATATATAGGGAATTTGAATAATTAATCAGGAATATGATTAATATATATCTCATATGACAGTTACATTAAAATAATTGAAGATGAAAAATAGCTCAATTGCATATATCAATAACTCATTACAGGGCACTGTAATTTACTCATTAATATGTCAATATTCCATTCTTCATATCAATTATGGTGATATCTCTTACTGTAAATTACCACAAATCAAACAGTGGTTTGTCCAGCAAACGGCCGTAAGATTAACTTATCAATTTTCAATAAAGTTATCACTTCTTATAATTCAAGGAAAAATATTCTCTGCCCATGAAAACATTATCCTATCATTATGATAAATTTAGTTACTGAATTAAAAAAGCATGTAGCTAAAGATCAGACATTTCATTGACTCGTAATGTGAGCGGTTCAGAGGCAATCATGAATATATATTGTGTTTTAATAATTGAACTAATAATACATCAAACTACAAATCACACAGAGTAAATACGCGTAGACAATACAGACAGTAAACTTTGTACAAGACATAACAGAATCCAAATGAGGGAGAAAGAGAGAGTGGACAATGAATGAGAGAGAAAGGACGAGAGAGAGGTGAGAGAGAGAGAGTGTGTGATCACAGACTAAGCTCAGTTATGCAAACTCACAGACAGTAACCCTTGAAAGACAACAACGAATCAAATCATAGACAAACTTTAAGCAGCATTTAAATTCTCCATAGAGAATGATACTTGCATGGGTCCAGCGTGCCTGAGAGTGGTCTTTTGAGACCAGCTTGCGTGTGAACAGCGTGAGCGTGGTTCTGTTCTTTCGTGTCTTCCGGGAGTTGCTGCGGAATCGCGCGATATTTGAAAGGTCCAACAAAGCAATGTTTCAGAATTCATCTTCCTTGTGTGGAGAGGCGGATAGGTGAATAAACTTAGTAAAGAAAAGAAACAAAAACAAAAGAGATGAAACCTCCCGAAGGAGCCATGAGAACGGCTGTCCTCTCAGCCGCCGTGCTGAGAGGGACGGCGATAGGAGAGCAGCCCAAGGCCGCGCAGAAGGACGAGCGCCAGCGAAGCGTGGAAGCGAAGAGCAGAAGCTAAGAGGGTCGAAGCAAGAGAGCGAGGAACTTCCTGGGTCAGCTCTTATGGCTTTAAATGGTTTACGCCTCTGTTCGCATGAACAACCAATGAACGTCTGCGATCTGAAGCGGGGAAAAAGTTCCTTTGTCTCTGGGGAAACACCCACTCTGGCTTATAGCATTTCAGTAGTGATATTCCAGCAAGTTCGTAATTCCAGATTAATACAATTTCATTAATTTCCTTTATATAAGTGAGTCCATCAAAGCATGACGATTAAACAGATACCAAAAATAACATATATAAAAACATGAAATTACATTCAAATGCAGAATTACACACATTTAAAGTTTGATTAAAACTGCAGATACTCCAATTTATATGGGGAACATCTAATGCACCAAAAGGCAATACTTAATACATTTATAATACATTGAAAAAAGTAAGAGTTTAGGATACATTGAGAAAAAGGTACCGGTGAACTGGCTTTTTCCTGTCCTGTTTCCCAGTGGGATCATAAAGTTTTATGAGCTGCTACAGGGGTAGGGTTACAACCCATGGTTCTATTTGAGAACATTAAAATTAGGAGAAACATTTCCCATTTACAAGTCAGCAACTTTAACCATTTACACAGGATTAACCATTTTTATGCAATACACAAACCTATTCAAAATACATCTTATTAATAAAATGACGAAGGTAAAGAACGTTAAGAAAGGCTTGTTTGTGTGTGTGTGCTTATGTTTGTGTGTGTTGTGGAATGTGTTTCGTTTATCCTTTGAGTCTGCTCACGTGACTCTGGACTTTCTTGTTGTAAATAATTTAAATCCAGCCAGGCTGGCGCTAGACCAGGCATTTAGTGTAAAAAGGTTTCATTTTATATGCTTGAATTCAACCATGAATCGATCACCTGCACATCCGTTACAACCTCCACAGAGCTGCCCTGTGGAGAAAAATGGATCAATTGCTTGTATGCTTCGGTCCCCCCAAGAGGGGTTTCCTGCTTCTAAGCAGACTATTAGTCGTTGGATAGTTGAGACTATCAATGCCACTTTGAGTCCTCTGGTCGTCCCCTGCTGTCGGGAGCCAAGGCTCACTCTACACGGGGTATGGCGGCCTCCAAGGCCTTTCTAGCATATGTGTCTATGCTGGACATCTGCAATGCTGCGGGGTGGTCCATGCCACCTACTTTTGCAAGATTATATGGCTTAAACATGCCAGTCACTCCAGGCACTTCAGCCCTCTCGTCCTAAGCTGTGCTCTTCGGATACACATTAGGCAGGGGTTTGGTAGTCTGGCTATGTTGGTACTCGTTCCCCAAAGCGTTTTCGACGCAGCTCGTGTTCCTGAAGATTTAATTACTTAGTTTGGATCTTAGTGCTGCATTCGACACTATTGACCACAACATTATTTTGCATAGACTTGAACACTTTGTTGGCATTAATGGAAGTGCATTAGCATGGTTTAAATTTAACTTATATGACCGCCATCAATTCATAGCAATGAATGAAGAGTTATCATATCAGTCACAAGTACAGAAACAACAGAGGTGTTAATTACAGGACCTAAAAACTGCTTGTAATAACAACCTAGAACACTGTCTAAGACTTGATGGTTGCTCTGTCAATTCTTCGTCATCAGTTAGGAACCTATATTTAAATTATGGCCTATGTTCTCAATGTCAAATGCAGAAATGTTAATCCCTGTGGTCTGTGGAGCGGTTGCCACCTGACATGGCATATCAATTGTCTAGAAATGCTAACTGTTTATCGAGCATTGAAATATGTCCTCCCAGACCTGAGAGGTCATCATGTGTTGGTGCGCACCGACAACACATCGGTGGTCATTTATATCAACCACCAGGGAGATCCTTGTGTGGTCCATCGACTCTTACAGCTGACGACTATGCAGTTTTCTTCACAAATAAGATAGTCGATATAAAAAACTGGATGACGAGTAATTTCTTACTGCAAAATTCTGAAAAAACAGAGGTGTTAATTATAGGACTTAAAAACTCTGCATGTAATAACCTACTCTTATCATCTAATTGTGGTTGTATCTCTCTATTAGTTCTATTGGATCTTAGTGCTGCATCTGACACAATTGACCACAGCATTCTTTTGCATAGACATGAACACTTTGTTGGCATAAGTGGAAGTGCATTAGCATGGTTTAAATTGTACTTATATGACTGGCAACAGTTCGTAGCAGTGAATGAAGATGTATCATATCGATCACAAGTGCAGTATGGAGTACCTCAAGGCTCAGTACTATGGCCGCTACTCTTCACGCTTGATATGTTACCCTTGGGAGATATCATCAGGAAACATGGTGTTAGCTTTCACTGTTATGCTGATGATACTCAGCTCTATATTTCTTCGCGGCCCGGTGAAACACACCAATTTGAAAAACTAATGGAATGCACAGTCGATATAAAAAAACTGGATGATGAGTAATTTCTTACTGCTAAATTCGGAAAAAACAGAGGTGTTAATTATAGGTCCTAAAAACCCTGCTTGTAATAACCTAGAACACTGTCTAAGGCTTGATGGTTGCTCTGTCAATTCTTTGTCATCAGTTAGAAACCTAGGTGTGCTATTTGATCGCAATCTTTCCTTAGAAAGCCACGTTTCTAGCATTTGTAAAACTGCATTTTTCCATCTCAAAAATATATCTAAATTATGGCCTATGCTCTCAATGTCAAATGCAGAAATGTTAATCCCTGCATTTATGACTTCAGTGTTAGATTATTGTAATGCTTTATTGGGTGGTTGTTCTGCACGCTTAGTAAACAAACTACAGCTAGTCCAAAATGCAGCAGCAAGAGTTCTTACTAGAACCAGGAAGTATGACCATATTAGCCCGGTCCTGTCAACACTGCACTGGCTCCCTATCAAACATTGTATAGATTTTAAAATATTGCTTATTACTTATAAAGCCCTGAATGGTTTAGCACCTCAGTATTTGAATGAGCTCTTGTTGCAAATATTCCTCTACATCCGCTATGTTCTCAAAACTCAAGAAACAAAGCAATGTTTCAGAATTCATCTTCCTTGTGTGGAGAGGCGGATAGGTGAATAAACTTAGTAAAGAAAAGAAACAAAAACAAAAGAGATGAAAGCTCCCGAAGGAGCCATGAGAACGGCTGTCCTCTCAGCCGCCGTGCTGAGAGGGACGGCGATAGGAGAGCAGCCCAAGGCCGCGCAGAAGGACGAGCGCCAGCGAAGCATGGAAGCGAAGAGCAGAAGCTAAGAGGGTCGAAGCAAGAGAGCGAGGAACTTCGTGGGTCAGCTCTTATGGCTTTAAATGGTTTACGCCTCTGTTCGCATGAACAACCAATGAACGTCTGCGATCTGAAGCGGGGAAAAAGTTCCTTTGTCTCTGGGGAAACACCCACTCTGGCTTATAGCATTTCAGTAGTGATATTCCAGCAAGTTCGTAATTCCAGATTAATACAATTTCATTAATTTCCTTTATATAAGTGAGTCCATCAAAGCATGACGATTAAACAGATACCAAAAATAACATATATAAAAACATGAAATTACATTCAAATGCAGAATTACACACATTTAAAGTTTGATTAAAACTGCAGATACTCCAATTTATATGGGGAACATCTAATGCACCAAAAGGCAATACTTAATACATTTATAATACATTGAAAAAAGTAAGAGTTTAGGATACATTGAGAAAAAGGTACCGGTGAACTGGCTTTTTCCTGTCCTGTTTCCCAGTGGGATCATAAAGTTTTATGAGCTGCTACAGGGGTAGGGTTACAACCCATGGTTCTATTTGAGAACATTAAAATTAGGAGAAACATTTCCCATTTACAAGTCAGCAACTTTAACCATTTACACAGGATTAACCATTTTTATGCAATACACAAACCTATTCAAAATACATCTTATTAATAAAATGACGAAGGTAAAGAACGTTAAGAAAGGCTTGTTTGTGTGTGTGTGCTCATGTTTGTGTGTGTTGTGGAATGTGTTTCGTTTATCCTTTGAGTCTGCTCACGTGACTCTGGACTTTCTTGTTGTAAATAATTTAAATCCAGCCAGGCTGGCGCTAGACCAGGCATTTAGTGTAAAAAGGTTTCATTTTATATGCTTGAATTCAACCATGAATCGATCACCTGCACATCCGTTACAACCTCCACAGAGCTGCCCTGTGGAGAAAAATGGATCAATTGCTTGTATGCTTCGGTCCCCCCAAGAGGGGTTTCCTGCTTCTAAGCAGACTATTAGTCGTTGGATAGTTGAGACTATCAATGCCACTTTGAGTCCTCTGGTCGTCCCCTGCTGTCGGGAGCCAAGGCTCACTCTACACGGGGTATGGCGGCCTCCAAGGCCTTTCTAGCATATGTGTCTATGCTGGACATCTGCAATGCTGCGGGGTGGTCCATGCCACCTACTTTTGCAAGATTATATGGCTTAAACATGCCAGTCACTCCAGGCACTTCAGCCCTCTCGTCCTAAGCTGTGCTCTTCGGATACACATTAGGCAGGGGTTTGGTAGTCTGGCTATGTTGGTACTCGTTCCCCAAAGCGTTTTCGACGCAGCTCGTGTTCCTGAAGATTTAATTACTTAGTTTGGATCTTAGTGCTGCATTCGACACTATTGACCACAACATTATTTTGCATAGACTTGAACACTTTGTTGGCATTAATGGAAGTGCATTAGCATGGTTTAAATTTAACTTATATGACCGCCATCAATTCATAGCAATGAATGAAGAGTTATCATATCAGTCACAAGTACAGAAACAACAGAGGTGTTAATTACAGGACCTAAAAACTGCTTGTAATAACAACCTAGAACACTGTCTAAGACTTGATGGTTGCTCTGTCAATTCTTCGTCATCAGTTAGGAACCTATATTTAAATTATGGCCTATGCTCTCAATGTCAAATGCAGAAATGTTAATCCCTGTGGTCTGTGGAGCGGTTGCCACCTGACATGGCATATCAATTGTATAGAAATGCTAACTGTTTATCGAGCATTGAAATATGTCCTCCCAGACCTGAGAGGTCATCATGTGTTGGTGCGCACCGACAACACATCGGTGGTCATTTATATCAACCACCAGGGAGATCCTTGTGTGGTCCATCGACTCTTACAGCTGACGACTATGCAGTTTTCTTCACAAATAAGATAGTTGATATAAAAAACTGGATGACGAGTAATTTCTTACTGCAAAATTCTGAAAAAACAGAGGTGTTAATTATAGGACTTAAAAACTCTGCATGTAATAACCTACTCTTATCATCTAATTGTGGTTGTATCTCTCTATTAGTTCTATTGGATCTTAGTGCTGCATCTGACACAATTGACCACAGCATTCTTTTGCATAGACATGAACACTTTGTTGGCATAAGTGGAAGTGCATTAGCATGGTTTAAATTGTACTTATATGACTGGCAACAGTTCGTAGCAGTGAATGAAGATGTATCATATCGATCACAAGTGCAGTATGGAGTACCTCAAGGCTCAGTACTATGGCCGCTACTCTTCACGCTTGATATGTTACCCTTGGGAGATATCATCAGGAAACATGGTGTTAGCTTTCACTGTTATGCTGATGATACTCAGCTCTATATTTCTTCGCGGCCCGGTGAAACACACCAATTTGAAAAACTAATGGAATGCACAGTCGATATAAAAAAACTGGATGATGAGTAATTTCTTACTGCTAAATTCGGAAAAAACAGAGGTGTTAATTATAGGTCCTAAAAACCCTGCTTGTAATAACCTAGAACACTGTCTAAGGCTTGATGGTTGCTCTGTCAATTCTTTGTCATCAGTTAGAAACCTAGGTGTGCTATTTGATCGCAATCTTTCCTTAGAAAGCCACGTTTCTAGCATTTGTAAAACTGAATTTTTCCATCTCAAAAATATATCTAAATTATGGCCTATGCTCTCAATGTCAAATGCAGAAATGTTAATCCCTGCATTTATGACTTCAATGTTAGATTATTGTAATGCTTTATTGGGTGGTTGTTCTGCACGCTTAGTAAACAAACTACAGCTAGTCCAAAATGCAGCAGCAAGAGTTCTTACTAGAACCAGGAAGTATGACCATATTAGCCCGGTCCTGTCAACACTGCACTGGCTCCCTATCAAACATTGTATAGATTTTAAAATATTGCTTATTACTTATAAAGCCCTGAATGGTTTAGCACCTCAGTATTTGAATGAGCTCTTGTTGCAAATATTCCTCTACATCCGCTATGTTCTCAAAACTCAGGTAATTTGATAATACCTAGAATATCAAAATCAACTGCAGAAGGCAGATCCTTTTCCTATTTGGTGCCTAAACTCTGGAATAACCTACCTAACATTGTTCGAGAGGCAGACAAACTCTTGCAGTTTAAATCTAGATTGAAGACCCATCTCTTTAACCTGGCTAACACATAACATACTAATATGCTTTTAGTATCAAAATCCGTTAAAGGATTTTTAGGCTGGATTAATTAGGTAAACCGGAGCCGGAAACACTTCCCATAACATCCTATGTACTTGCTACATCATTAGAAGAATGGCATCTACGTTAATATTAGTCTGTTTCTCTCTTGTTCTGAGGTCACCGTAGCCACCAGATTCAGTCTGTATCCAGATCAGAGGGTCACTGCAGTCACACAGATCCAGTACGTATCCAGACCAGATGGTGGATCAGCACCTAGAAAGGACCTCTACATCCCTGAAAGACAGCGGAGACCAGGACAACTAGAGCCCCAGATACAGATCCCCTGTAAAGACCTTGTCTGAGAGGACCACCAGGACAAGACCACAGGAAACAGAAGATTCTTCTGCACAATCTGACTTTGCTGCAGCCTGGAATTGAACTGCTGGTTTCGTCTGGTCAGAGGAGAACTGAGCCTGGTAAAGGTGACTTGACTTGACACGATATATATATGAACCGACTGAAATGTTTTGAAATCACTTGTTCCCTATCTGATCAAAAAAAAAAAAAAACATTCTTTCACTCAGTTTCAATTAGAATCTTGTTAAAGATTTAAATCCCTACTGCCAGGATGCTTTTCTGTCAGTCACGGATTAAATGGAAAGGGAAACTTGCTCGAAAATCAGACATTGAGTACCCCCATATAGCCATGCTCATAACACCCCACAAATATTTGACTGTGAGATTGGGAGTCGAATTAGGCTCTTCATATCAAAGCATTTTTTTAAGTTTCTGCTAATATGATGTTTACTTAAGAGCAAACCAAAGATTTTAGAGTGATGGCTCTACAATCATTGATTATACTGAGGTGGCTGCCTAGCAACAGTACAATTTATTTTTTTTTTTTTAAATGCAGAGATCGTGTAACCGTCTGGCGTTTTTGCACTGTAGACTTATCAGTGCAATCATGATCTCCTTGGCTGCCATGAGAGTTTTGCAGGGAGGTTGGTAATGTTAGTTAACATTATTGTCCACTTTAGCTAGGCTAATGTAGCCTTCATATGGTATGAGTCATATCAAGCATTTTATAATGCCACTGTCAAAACAATATTTAGCCTAGGCATACCTCTTTGTGCATTTACTGAACATTTGTGTAATGGCAACGTCATGTGTTTGTCACAGGTCGGAGCGGACCACAGATGTCGTGAGTCTCGCCCCTCCCTAGTTTCCACCTCGAGGAGGTCCCAAGAACACCCCAATGACCAGACACACCAGAGAGAGAGTGAGTATAATTAAAACAAACTTTATTTAAATTATTTAAAAGGGAAGGGAAAAGGGAATCTAAAATCCACTCTCGGGGGCCAGAGAGTATAGGTCCGAGTCGCTTCTGACTCTGTCACGGGGACTCTCAGGTAAGCCTGTAGGTAATTTGTGTCCTTTCCTTCACGTGACTCAACAGGGTTTTTCTCAGTAGTGCCTTTGTGTTTCTCCTGCAGGAGAACCGTCAGTGGGGCCCTTCCAGTCCCTGCACGCAGAATAAAGAAGGTAAGTAATTCTAATGAATTGGGTGGGGTGCGTACCTGACGCCATTCGCCACGAGATTCTGGGTCTGCAGTTGGAAACGCCTAAAAGGTCCACAGGTAAGTGTGCAGGTGAATATATTGGGGTCTTGGCCTTCGGTGTATAGGTAAGTATGCAAGAAAGATACACAATCCTTAACTTCGGATGGAGTTTGCAGGTGAGTATGCAAGGGCGATGCACTGGTATTTCACTCGGGGCGTACAGATAAGTATGCAGAAGGACAACTGGGTCTTTACTTTGGACGTACAGGTGAGTATACAAGGGCAACTAGAGCTTGACTCTGGGCATACAAGTAAGTATACAAGGACAATTCGCTGGCTCTTAGCTTTGGGCGTACATATGAGTATACAAGGGCAATATGCTGGCTCTTAGCTGTGGGCGTACAGAAGGGCATACAAAGAGCAACTGGAGTTGGACTTCGGGCATACAGGTAAGTTTACAAGGGCTATACACTGGCTCTTAGCGGTGGGCGTACAGAAGGGCATACAAAGGGCGACTGGAGTTTGACTTCGGGCATACAGGTAAGTATACAAGGGCAATACGCTGGCTCTTAGCTTGAGGCGTACAGATGGGCATACAGGGGCAACTGGAGCTTTGCTCTGGGCATGCAGGTGGGTATACAATGACAATACTGAATGGATACAACTCACAGACCCTTGAAGAGGTGGACGTCAGGCTTTAGCCCTTTTCAGCTCGGGAGTCTAGAGAAGGTGTATATGTCACGACAACTGTGGTCTTCTTCACCGGGGCAGACTTCCCAGACCAACACTCAACACTGTCACCTCCAACCTTGGAAACACTCCCACGACGACTCAGAGCCTCAAGCTCAGACCTGTAGGACTGGTAACAGACAGACAGAGTTCCTTCACAAATTTACTTAGCTTCAGTGAATATATGGAGAAAGACACACCACTTCTCGAATTTGACCAAGAGTGGATAGAAGTACAGATTGAAGTTGCTGCACGTTGGGCCTTCCACGGCCTCAGCTGGTGCCACCACGCTGGGTGACTTCAGGTAGGTTTGTGCCACTGGGTATGTACCTCAGGAATGACTCGAACGCTTCCCTCTCCTCTCTTCCAGACAACGGACCAGAGATCTAGACAGGGCGAACCTCTGAAAGCACTCCACAAACAGGTATTCATACACAAGGGCTACACAGCTGGATATTCATATAGCAGCCAACACTTCTCTCAGTCGTCGTCCCCCACAATATGCACACTGTTCCTTACTTGCTATTGTTGACACGTCACCACTCGGCAGAGTAGGGGTCCAAAGCCACGAGCGGGCATGTATATAAAAGACGGTCATCTCACAACACCGGTGCACGTTCTTCTCCACAGGGTTTTCTCTCCCAGCCCACTGCACTCCACACACTCACAGTGAATTAGGGTCAAAACCACATAGGACCGGGGATTAGTTCCTGGACGTTGGGGGCACCGATGCAGCAGACGGCCAGAGGAAACGTCACAGCCATGACAAGGCACCAGACTCCTTTTTCGCTGGTTCCGGCTCACCCACCAATCACTTTCATTAACACTGGATCTTTCCACTTCTCTTCCAGATAACCGACATCCGACACAACTGGCAGCACAATCTCGCCACATCCTCCCCCGCCAATTCGTTCTAGTCCCTAGCCATAACGTACAGGGGGCCGTCCTCGGTTTTCCCCTTGGGACCGACGGGGTGGTGAGACAGGGTCAACCCAGACGGGCGCATTCACAAATTCCCTTGGGACCACGGCCCATCCACCTATCCATTGGAGCCTCTTCCACAGGTTTGGGATAGTTCGGGCAGGGCCGGATCATGTTACGGTGGACCACTCGGTCTGGTCCCGCCTTCCCTTCTGGGCGAATGGTGTATACCCTGGCCGCAATGGAGACGTTGATGGTGGCGGTCCACCCACTCTGTCAAACTCAGCTCCTCTTCGACCGCAGCCATCCCCAGCAGCAAGTCTACAGGCAGTCGCACATGCCTGCCGAACATCAAGTAGGTTGGGGCATACCCCGTGGTACTATGTACACTGTTATTGTAAGCTTGGATCAAAGCCGGTAGGGCACTCACCCACTCGCCCTGCTGTTCCTGGTCTAAGGTGCCCAATAGGCCCAGTAGGGTCTGGTGGTTGGACGTGGTGTGGGTCTTTGTACACCCGTACAACTTACACAGCTCTTTTACGACCCGAGACTCAAAGTTGGGCCCTTGGTCTGAGTGCAGGAATTCAGGACATCCAAACGGCTGGAAGACGGCCCTCCACAATGCGGTGGTTGTAGTGTTCGCCGTTTGGTCTAACGTGGGGATAGCCCAGGAGTACTTGGTGAATAAGTCAGTGACCACGAGGATGTTTTGGTACTGATCCATAGGTCTGCCCAACGTCAAAAAGTCCATAGCCACAATGTGAAGGGGAGCCCTGGCTTTTATTGGGACCATCGGTGCTCGTGGCTCTCTCCTGGACTTGAATAAAGTGCAGCGGGGGCATGCACGAATAAACGTACTCACGGATGTTTCCAGCCCGGGCCAGTAGAAATGTCTGCGTAACAAAGACACAGTCCTTTCCTGCCCTTGGTGTCCAAACTGGTCATGATATGCCGTTATCAAGGCTTTCACCTGGCTTTCAGGTACCACAATCTGGCAGCTCTCATCACCCCACCCTGGATCTTTGATGGTCCTACACATCACTCCATCTCGTATTCGGAGTTTCATCCACTGCCCCAGCAACTTACGGCCCGTCCTGTCTTGAGCTTGTCTTTCCGTTGGTGTCGGCTCCCTGCCTTGTTCCAGCGAGCGACTCAATGTTCTTAACCTGTCATCGCTCTGCTGTCACTCCCTCCAGCGGTCGGGGTCCCAACACCAGCTTGATGGTATCGCCTCCTGTTGGCCTCCTGGCGCTTCCACGATGCCCACCATGTACCCCTCTTCTAGGTCAGGCACCTGCTCTATGGAGTCCTTCCGACCCTGCTCCTCAGGGAGCCGGGACAGGGCGTCCGCATTGACATGCTTTTTACCCGGCTGATACTGGAGCTGATAGTCATAATTAGCCAGCTGGGCCACCCACTGCTGCTCTACGGCACCCAATTTGGCCGTCTGTAGATGTACAAGAGGGTTGTTGTCTGTGACGACTTGTACCTTCGCACCCCACAGGTAATCCATGAACTTTTCGCTCAATGCCCACTTTAGTGCCAGCAACTCAAGCTTGAAGGAACTGTAATTAGCGTCGTTCTTCTCTGCTGGGTGGAGGCTCCTGCTAGCATAGGCGATGACCCGCTCCACTCCCTCCTGACGTTGGGCCAACACTGCCCCCAAACCCAGATTACTGGAGTCTGTGTACAGCACAAAAGGTTGGTTAAAATCGGCATGAGCTAAGATCGGTGCTTGCAGCAACTCTTGTTTTAGCCGTTGGAAGGCCGTCTCACACTCGGAGTCCCATGCAATCAACGGGGACCCACAGCCTTGAGGTTGCCCCGTTTCTGCCAACAGATGGTTCAGTGGCCTCGCGATCTTTGAGAAGTCTTTAATAAAGTGCCGGTAGTACCCCACAAAGCCCAGGAAAGATCTGACCTGTCTCACCGTCTTCGGGGCC
Organism: Carassius auratus; assembly: GCF_003368295.1. Taxonomy (NCBI): domain Eukaryota; kingdom Metazoa; phylum Chordata; class Actinopteri; order Cypriniformes; family Cyprinidae; genus Carassius; species Carassius auratus. The sequence continues at coordinate 224,699 of NW_020525632.1, read as the reverse complement.
TTCCACTCTCGCACGGCCGACACCTTCTCTGGGTCCACAGCAACCCCGGCAGAACTGACACAATGGTCCAGGAACTTAACTTCCCTCCTCAACAGATGCCATTTGTCTGGTTATAATTTCAACCCATACTTCTCCATGGCTTGGAATACCTTCTCAAGATGTTGCAAGTGAGTCAAGGTAGACCAGCGTCAATTCCATCAGTTGACCTCCCAAACACCGCTGCATGAGTCGCTGGAACGTGGCAGGAGCATTGCAAAGGCCGAAGGGCATCCGGTCCCACTCGAATAAACCAAATGGGGTTGTAAAGGCAGTCTTTCCCCAGTCCGCTTCTTCCACCCGCACCTGCCAATAACCACTTGCCAGATCCAGTGTGGAATACCAGGCAGATTGAGTTAAGCTGGCTAGCGAGTCTTCAATCCTTGGCAGAGGAAAGGCATCCTTCTTGGTGACTTGATTTAACTTACGGTAGTCCACACAGAACCTCCAGGCTCCTGTCTTTTTTGTACAAGTACTATGGGTGCTGCCCAGGAGCTGCTACTCTCCTGGACGATCCCTCTGTCGAGCATGCCTTGCAACAAGGTACGTACCTCTGAGTATAGAGTGGGTGGAAAGGGACAATACCTCTCACGGCTGGGTCCAGCCCCTCCAGTGGGGATTTGGTGTCTTACCACACTCGTGCAGCCATAGTCTTCATCGTGTGTCGAGAACACGTGTTGCCATTTCATCAAGAGCCCCTCTAGTCTACGCGCCTGCAATCCTAGCAGATCTTCAATGTGTGTTAACTTCACATCACGCAATGCATCTGAACACAATGCTCCAATAAAGATATTCGTATACTCAGCCCTGTGTGTGTATCTCTCTTTGCCCAAGCTCCACAGTACATCATACACTCTCTCTCCAACTCTCTCTTCCGCTCCGTTGCACCCACAATAACTACTGGGAATCACCAACCACTTCCTGTGTTTCTGATGCCCTATTTATGTGTCTCCTCTTCACCGAATTGCCCAATCAGTGATCGCCACACTCAACAAGGCACCCGTTCCCAATAACACGCCGATTTGGGTTCACCGGCGTTCCCGGAAGTGGCGGTGTTTGCGATATATGGTCCGGGCGGAACTAATCTTCCTCATTTTTGGTTCCGCCCTGTCACAGTCACTCCGCCACATGTTGACGACTGAGCGGTGATTGCAGTCAGGTACAAAGCACTGTACAATGTTGCTGACGTTATTAACCACTTTCACACACACACACGATATAAAATACACAATGATAAATATACAAATCAATACACAATAGCTATATAAAACACTATTTATTTACACAATTAATACTGAAAGGGCGAGGGCGGCCGTCGTCAGATTTGGAGGTCGCTCAAGGCTCGTTCGCGGTTGTGGCTTCAGTCAAATTCAGTGAGGCGCGGTGGTTCATGGGATGAGTAGTTCCTGCGCTCGAAATGAAAATATGTACACAGTCTTGTACCTTTGACTTTTTGGGGATTTTCTCTTAATTTTTTCACTCTAAATGATATGTTATATGCTTATGAGTTGCTTTATAGACATAGAGGGTAATTTTTATTATTTATTTATTTTTGGTATGCATGAGGAAACAAATTTATATATCAGAGAATGAAGGGTTGAAAATGTAAAAATGCCTGTAGTTTGGAGTGAGGTGTAGGGTAAGGTGTAAGGTTTCAGTAAGAGGATACAAAACACAGTAGAAAAACCATTATGTCTTCATAGAGTCCACATTAACCACATATGAGTTGTGTGTGTGTGTGTGTGCTGCAGCTCAGCAGTGCCCTTTGTTTTTCACTGGTCATCACAAACACTGTTGCCGTGGTAACACACTTCATGCTCATGATCACAGCCGGTGAGTTAACGTGTCTCTGCTGCTATCTATTGGCCTACTGCAGTACTACAATAACAGCAACACTTTGTATTATTGACATTCACTGATGGTTAATTCATTTCTAAGGACATTGATCCCAGACATATTTCTAAATATCTATAACTGAATGATACACAAATAATCCTATAAAAAATATACCATAAAATTACCATAAAATCAGGAGGAGACAGATATTAAAACAAATATTTAAAAGGATGCAGTCCTCAGCACAGTCCGATATGATGTCTTTCTGGTCAACCAAATGAATGTCCTGGTTTGGTCCCACCATGCATACGTCTCCACAGATCCAGCCAGTCGTGTACTAGAGAGAAATAAGAAACAACTACCAGTATCTCCAGTCCAATGTTGGCAAGAGCTAACGTAGCCTACTACCACTCTCACTTGTGCACACAAATACCCACACCAAAAAGAATACACTACAACCAAATAAGTCACACCACTACAAAAAAGGAAAACTAAGAGCTATGGCTAGTACACTGGCATTTAGTTCTTACTCTCTATTAATTGGGAATTAGATGCCGGAAATGTTCACAATAACATCCATCAAACGATCTTCAAACTGGGATTGTACTCGCAGTATGACTGGGTAGCAGTGCCCACTACCCAGTCTAGTCAATTTCCAGCGTTGCACAAACCCTCCGTCACCGTCTCACTTGTCTCCAATCACCGATTTCTGCACAGCCGTAAAATGTTCAGTTATCACTACTCTTGTGTTCCTTCTCAGATGACAGCAATGGCACACAACACTTGACAGGGCGATGCCTTCCACGTAGTGATGCAATCCAAACAAAACACCTGTCAATCTCTCAAGCACGGTCTTAAAGGGCAAAAGTCTCCACCTCTTTTTGTAACCAACCTATGACACTAGGTCACTGATTAGTCTATCAACAGACGTGTTAAAAGAACAAGCAGAATACAAATCACATGATCAAATGGACCAATCATATACATTAAAATGTAGATCAAAAGTGCATTCATCTCAATAGTTCACTCCCATCACAAGTACACACATCCCCTTCCATCTCCTGCCAGTGGAAGAGTGCCACCTGCTTTACGGCATATGCACATATTTTACTCGTAGTCTGGGTGGATTTAGCCAGCAGCTAACTATAAGACGAAATGATCAAATATGCAAGTCTAATCATGTTTACCATGTATTTTTTGACACCCTAGTTCCAAAAACTAATTATTCAGTCTACTTTATGTCTGAACCGTCATTTAAATAAAGAGGTTCTGTTACTTTACAGCCATATACAATTATGACATTGTTCGATATATAGACTATTATGGACATTATGGCAAGTTGATTATGCAAAGTTTACCTGGATGGTGGACATAGTTTCCAAATGAAATTTCTCTATTCGCCGGTTCCCTCAGCTTAGTCAACAAATTCATGTGTATTGCACTGACCACAGGCAAGCTTATACAGTGACAGTAATTACGACACTGGTAACTTATCACCCACATGGGAGAACCGTGAGCAAAAGTTACATTGTGTTGCTTTAACTAAGGTGACCAGATTTCTGAAATGAAAGCCAAGGCTCGTTCAGTGATTGAACTATCATGGAAATCTCTCTTGTGATTATTGTAACGTTGGATTTGGGTGTTTTCAAAGAAATATGTATTTATTTATTATTATTATTATTAATTTATTTATTTTTCCATAGTCATGGTTCCTGTCATGTGTTTACCTTGACTTCATATGTTACTGCTATTAGGTGTGGTTGACTTCATGCAGCGCTGCACAGACCGGTGTCCTAACATTTCATCCTACCTACAAAAAAACACTACACAGAATCAGTCAGAAATCTGGGTGTTATATTAGACAGCAATTTGTGTTTTGAAAATCATATTTCCAATGTTACAAAAACTGCATTCTTCCATCTTAGAAACATTGCCAAGCTACAAAACATGTTATCTGTTTCTGATGCAGAAAAGCTAGTTCATGCATTCATGACCTCTAGACTGGACTATTGTAATGCACTTCTAGGTGGTTGTCTTGCTTCTTCAATAAACAAGCTACAGGTAGTCCAAAATGCAGCAGCTAGAGTCCTTACGAGGTCAAGAAAATATAATCATATTTTACAGTCTCTGCACTGGCTACCTATTAAGTTCCGTATCAGTTACAAATTATCATTACTTACCTGTAAGGCCCTAAATGGTTTAGCTCCTGTGTACCTAACTATTCTTCTACCACACTACAACCCATCACGCACCCTAAGGTCACAAAACGCTGGACTTTTGGTAGTTCCTAGGATAGCAAAGTCCACTAAAGGAGGTAGAGCTTTCTCACATTTGGCTCCCAAACTCTGGAATAGCCTTCCTGATAATGTTCAGGGTTCAGGCACACTCTCTCTGTTAAAATCTAGATTAAAAACGCATCTCTTTCACCAAGCATTCGAATAATGTATCTCTTAAATTGTGAGTGTAGTTGTAGCTGATCAAATGTGCATTCTTATTCTTTAGCTTGGGTTAAATAATTAATTTTACTTTGTTGGGAAAGCAGCTAAGCTAATTATGTCTCTATGCGTTTCTCTGTTTCTGCTGGGATCTTCATCCCGTGGTAACTAGGATTTACACAAGCTCCTGTCTGGATCCAGAACACCTGAGAAGAGATGATGCTGACCCACAGAGGGACCCCAGATGATGCTAACCCTGAATCAACAAACAGAACTAACAAATTTTGCAACAAGTGTGACTGAATTATATAATTATTATTAATTATTAATAATAACTAAAAAAACGTTAGATTTTATAAACCTTAATTTCATGCATGATTCGTATGGATATGTTAACAGAATGCCAGTGTTGGGTAGTAACTAGTTAAATGTAATGGTGTTAGTAAATTCAATTACAAAATAAATGTAACTGTAATCAGTTACAGTTACTAAGAAAAAAATAATTGTAATTAAGTTATATTTACTTATGAAAATTGTAACGATTACTAAGGGGATTACAAAATAGGTCAGTTCTCCTAATCAAAACGTGATATGGACTAGTGTCTGTGAATATCAAGCCACAAAAAGACAATATATGTGTCACAGCCACACCTTCTACACTCCCAGAATCGGACACTTACGCCACACCCACTCGTCCCCAATCACCAGAATTCTAAACACCTGTGCATCATCACCAGTGCCACATATAAAGCCATCAGTCACCATCACCCAGTGTCTGGTCTTGCACCGATCTCCTCACCAACCTGAACGCCATTTGTCTACCTACCTGATCTGCCTTACCCTCTTCATCCTCATCAGAATTCCTGTTCCCATCGTCTTCGTCTGAGTCGCCATCTGTATCACCATTCACCTGAAGGAAAGTTGTGTTATCTCTGTGTCTTCCACGTGTCAAGATTCACCTGTGTCTGAAACCTCTGATTTAAATTAAATACTATTTCACTGAATCCTCTGTGTCCTCGTCTGTGTCTGACAGAAGACCAGACCTCATGCAGAGCTCTTCAGATACAGGCGAGGACCGCACCGCGGATCCCTTCACTGAACTGGTTCACGCTGTACGGTCCTCACTAATGCAACAAACTCAACTTTCCTCACCGGCTGTCAACAGTTCTATCACCGCTACACCGCCGGTCACTTCTTCAGTTGCCCCTGCGAGTCCCATGGCCAAACCTGCGACATACAGCGGCACGGCGGAGGATTGCAGCGGGTTCCTACTACAGTGTTCCCTCTACATGGAATCCAACGCTCATTCATTCACCACTGAACGCAGTCGAGTCGCATTCATCATCAACCTGCTCTCAGGTAAAGCTCTCCAATGGGCTCAATCTCTCTGGGACTCGAACTCATCTGCCATTGGATCAGTCACTAATTTCTGTTCTCAGCTAAAATCAGTCTTTGGTCAACAAACTTCGGCATTATCTGTCCATGATCAATTATTTACAATTCGCCAACAGAGAGATGAATCCGTGAGTGATTATGCCGTACGCTTCCGTACACTCGCTTACATAAGCGGCTGGAATGAAACTGCCTTAATTACAGCATATCGCCACGGATTGTGTGACAAAATACAAGGTTTGATTGTGGTATATGAAGACTCACTGGGACTTGAGTGTCTAATCCAGAAATCCATTAGAGTTGCCCAGAGACTCACTGCCTGTCATCAGCTCACTCCCGCTGTACTTCCTCCGCCCGCTATACCATCTGTCGCTCCTCCAGCACCTGAGCCCATGCAAGTGGATTCTAACCACCTATCCACATCGGAACGTCAGCGGAGGATTAACACCGGGCTGTGTCTCTATTGTGGGGGAGATGGACACCTCTTACCATCCTGTCCAGTACGGCCTCCACGCCCAGCGGTGAGTACCATTCATATACCGCCTCTAACTGCTCCTCTGACTAAAACCTGGGTTACTCTAAGACATCTCCATTCTTCTGTTTCAGTACAGGGAAAGCCGCTGGGCAAGGGTCATGTCCATTATTTCTCCCCCACAATCATCCTCCGCGTGGGACTCCTGCACGAGGAAGACATCACGTTTATGGTGCTGGAGGAATCCACCGCAGACATCATCCTGGGATGCCCCTGGCTTAATCAACACCAACCTCACATACATTGGCCCACTGGTGAGATCCTGAAATGGGGACAGTCCTGTCACTTTACCTGCATCACTCCCCCAGCTAAAATTCCCAAGGTCATTCCTTCCATAAGGAAGTCATCCCTACCGGTCCAGTCCACATCAGTGGAAAGCCCCGACACTAAGGTAGATCATATCATCCCTCCTGAATATCGGGCGTTCCAGGATGTGTTCAGTAAGCGGTTGGCAACGAAACTTCCACCTCATAGGCCATGGGACTGCGCCATTGACCTCCTGCCTGGAGCAACCCTTCCTAAAGGAAGAGTCTATCCACTGTCCATCCCGGAGCAGAAGGCCATGGAGGAGTACATACAGGAAGCCCTCACTCAGGAGTTCATCCGACCATCTACTTCCCCTGCCGCTTCCAGCTTTTTCTTAGTGGCCAAGAAGGACGGAGGCTTGAGGCCGTGTATCGACTATCGCCATCTCAACTCTCAAACCATCAAATTCAGCTATCCTCTTCCCCTGGTCCCAGCGGCGTTAGAACAACTATGCGGAGCCAAAATCTTCACTAAACTGGAGGAGCGCCTACAACCTGATCCGCATCCGGAAGGGGGACGAGTGGAAGACTGCTTTCATCACTCCTTCCGGGCACTATGAATACAGGGTCATGCCGTATGGGTTATCCAACAGTCCATCCGTCTTCCAAAATTATATGAATGAAGTCTTCAGAGAATACCTTATCCAGTTCGTAATTGTCTACATCGACAACATCCTCATTTACTCCACATCCAAGGAGGAACACATCCAACATGTCACACTCGTACTCCAAAAACTCCAGGAACACCACCTATACCTCAAGTCTGAAAAATGTGAGTTCCACACGCCCTCAGTCCAGTTCCTGGGATACATCATCGACCCACGAGGCGTGAAGATGGACCAGGGGAAGGTGGACGCCATCACACACTGGCCTCAACCTGGTTCCATTAAAGAACTCCAACGCTTCCTGGGCTTTGCCAACTTTTATAGAAGATTCATCAAAGATTACAGTTTACTCAGCTCCCCTCTAACTTCTCTCCTCCGGAACCGGCCCAAGTCTCTGTCCTGGAACCCCGAGGCCACTGAAGCTTTCTACCTACTCAAGCAGGCCTTCAAGACTGCTCCGATCCTAGTCCACCCTGATCCCAACCAACAGTTCATCGTGGAAGTGGACGCCTCATCAACCGGGGTCGGAGCAGTCCTATCCCAGCGGCAGGGGGATCCTCCAAGACTCCATCCATGCGCCTTCTTCTCGAAGAAGCTATCCCCGGCGGAGCAGAATTATGACATTGGTAACCGTGAACTACTGGCCATCAAGCTGGCTCTGGAAGAATGGCGTCATTGGCTGGAGGGAGCCCAGTTCCCTTTCGAGGTAGTAACAGACCACCGGAACCTGGAATACCTCCGTGAAGCTAAGAGACTGAATCATCGCCAAGCTAGATGGGCCTTGTTCTTCACGAGATTCAACTTTAAGGTCACTTATCGCCCTGGCTCCCAGAACAATAGAGCCGATGCCCTCTCCCGTCTTCATCAAGCAGATCCTGAACCCGAATCTCCGGAACCAATCCTCCCTCCAACCATGATTGTAAGTCCTATCCAATGGAATATTGATCTTCTGATTGAACAAAAAAACCTTCAACACCCTGCTCCGCCGGGAGGTCCAGAAGGGAAACTCTTCGTCCCTCCTCAACATCGGATTACCCTCCTGGACTTAGCTCATACCTCTCCGGGATCTGGATATCCAGGCAGGAGGCGGACCCTCTCGCTCCTTCAACAGCGTTACTGGTGGCCATCGATGGCTCTGTATACTGTCCGCTACCTCAAGGGATGCTCCGTCTGCGCCATAGCAGACACCCCTAGAAGACTCCCGGAGGGTAAACTGGTGCCTCTGCCCATTCCTCAACGTCCATGGACCCATATTGGTATAGATTTCATGACTGACCTCCCTCTTTCTCAAGGCTACACCTGTGTGCTGGTAGTGGTCGACAGGTTTTCGAAGTCATGTAAACTCATCCCTCTCAAAGGACTTCCCACTGCGTTTGAAGCGGCAGAGGCACTATTCCACAATGTATTCCGTCACTTTGGCATTCCAGAGGACATCGTCTCTGACAGAGGTCCCCAATTCATCTCCAGAGTCTGGTCTGCTTTCTTCCGTCTTCTAGGGGTGTCCGTCAGCCTCTCTTCAGGATACCATCCACAGACCAACGGCCAGACGGAGCGTAAGATACAGGAGCTTGGGAGGTTCCTGAGGATATACTGCCACCGTAACCAGGACTGTTGGAGCCAGTACCTACCCTGGGCCGAATACGCTCAGAACTCCCTCCAGCAATCCACCACCGGGCTCACCCCCCTTCCAATGTGTCCTCGGATACCAGCCTCCACTCTTCCCATGGTCAGGTGAGCCCTCGGAGGTCCCAGCGGTAGATCACTGGTTCCGACAGAGCGAGAGGGTCTGGGACTCGGCTCACGTGCATCTCCAGCGGGCAGTGCGGAGGCATAAGGAGCAAGCGGACGCTCGTCGAAGACCTACGCCGCAATACCAACCTGGACAGCGAGTCTGGCTCTCGACGAGGGACCATTCACAATTGAACGGCAACTGAACGAAGTGACCTATAGACTCCAGCTACCTGCACAGTACCGTATCTCACCTTCATTCCATGTTTCACTCCTCAAACCCTTCACTGAACCTTTGTCTCCTCCATCCACAGAGCCTGGTGATGATGCCGTACCTCCTCCTCCAGCCATCGAAGAAGACAACGACATCTTCCGGGTTAGAGCTATCCTCGACTATCGACGGCGGGGTCCTCAATTGGAGTACCTTGTAGACTGGGAGAACTACGGCCCGGAGGAGCGTTGCTGGGTTAATCGTAACGACATCCTGGACCCCAGCCTTCTCACTGACTTTCACCGAGACCATCCAGACCGCCCCGCTCCCCGTGGCCAAGGTAGACCCCGTCGTTGTACAAGATCCCAGCCGTCAGGAGCCGCCCGTGGAGGAGGGGGTACTGTCACAGCCACACCTTCTACACTCCCAGAATCGGACACTTACGCCACACCCACTCGTCCCCAATCACCAGAATTCTAAACACCTGTGCATCATCACCAGTGCCACATATAAAGCCATCAGTCACCATCACCCAGTGTCTGGTCTTGCACCGATCTCCTCACCAACCTGAACGCCATTTGTCTACCTACCTGATCTGCCTTACCCTCTTCATCCTCATCAGAATTCCTGTTCCCATCGTCTTCGTCTGAGTCGCCATCTGTATCACCATTCACCTGAAGGAAAGTTGTGTTATCTCTGTGTCTTCCACGTGTCAAGATTCACCTGTGTCTGAAACCTCTGATTTAAATTAAATACTATTTCACTGAATCCTCTGTGTCCTCGTCTGTGTCTGACAATATGAATACTGCATGTTCTGCATGTCTGTGCCATGTCTGTGGAAATCAGGTGCGGATTGGAAATTGGGAGAACCGGGACCATTCGCGGTGGCCTAGCAGCTGATTTTGCCCCCCTTTTTTAATATTGTTATTGTATAACTGCCTGCCAAATGTACCAAAGCGATTATTTCCAAGTCGCCATTCGATAATTAAATCTCTAATTAAACATGAATCGGTTAGTCGTGACTATCATATACAAAGAGACAGCAATGTTTCAAATAGACACAGTTTAGTACACAGAATAGGACACATGCTTTTTTTTATTAACTATTTTTTCCCCAAAACCATTATTAGATGCAGTGTTTCCTGTAGTCATGCAAAGATTTGGTTTCAAAAATAGTATCAGTAAACTATTTCTTATGATTTTAAATATGCATCGACTTTAAGATCAATCTCAAAGTAAAAGGCAATACTGTGTTGAGCAATACTGTAACCCTGCATGGTGTAAATATTTGGAAATGATTAATAGTTGCAAATAAACATTCATTAGAAATTTAGAAAAGTAATCAAAAAGTAATCAGTTACATTAATAAAGTAATTAAAGTTACACTACTGTTACATTTTAAATAGGGTAATTTGCAGTCTGTAACAGATTACATTTCTAAAGTATCCTTTCCAACACTGCTGAACGCTATGTGTGAATTCTAGGAAATTTTTTGTGTTGAGATAATGAGCATGTATGCAAGCCCAGTAGGAGTTGCTAAATGAACAGACTGCTGCATGCATTTATTTAATTATTTTTCTCAATGGAGAATCGGTTGCCATATTAGTTTAAATCCCCAAACTGTTTACTTAAATATTAAATTAAGAAATGACAGTAAAATTTAAAAGTAATCACTTTGTTAATGTAAAATACTTTTCAGATGTAAATGTAATCTGGTTACCCCTTATTTAAAATGTAATTAGAATGAAATATAGTTTCTCATATTTTGTATTTTAAATACGTAACGACTTACATGTATTTCGTTAATCACCAGCCCTGCTTGTGTAAACATCATATAGCTAAAACTGTAAATTCTACTCCTTGTTACAAGTATGGTAGAACCATCACTTCTACCACAAAAGACTGCTTTGTAAATAATCTTCCGGATTTATCTAAATTCTTAAGCACATCCAAAAACTAAGTAAAACAGTCTGACACCGTGGTATAATGAGTACTCCGGCACCCTAAAGTGAGTACCCTTTTAAATGGAGCGCAGCTGGAGGAAAACAAAACTAGAGGTATTTTGTATTGCTTAGCGGGAAAGTAACCTATCCTACAGAAAATCATTAAAAACTGCTAGATCTGATTACTTCTTTTCTCTTTTAGAAGAAAACAAACATAACCCCAGATATTTATTCAATACAGTGGCTAAATTAATGAAAAATAAGCATCTAGGAGGTGTTAACATTTGCCAACATCACAGCAGTAATGACTTTATGAACTACTTTACTTCCAAGATTGATAATATTAGAGATAAAATTGTAACCATTCAGCCGTCAGCTACAGTATCACATCAGACAGTGCACTATAGACCCCCTGAGGAACAGTTCCACTCATTCTCTACTACAGGAGAGGAAGAATTGTATAAACTTGTTAAATCATTTAAACCAACAACATGTTAGACCCTATTCCATCGAAGCTCCTAAAAGAGGTGCTTCCAGAAGTCATAGATACTCTTCTGACTATTATTAATTCCTCATTGTCATTAGGATATGTCCCCAAAACCTTCAAACTGGCTGTTATTAAGCCTCTCATCAAAAAAAAAAAAAAAAAAAACACTAGACCCCAATGAACTAGTTAATTACAGACCGATCTCGAATCTCCCTTTTCTGTCCAAGATACTAGAAAAGGCGGTAATCTCACAATTATATTGCAAATTGAGAAAAATGGTATCTGTGAAGATTTCCAGTCAGGATTTAGACCGTATCATAGTACTGAGACTGCTCTCCTTAGAGTTACAAATGATCTGCTCTTATCATCTGATTGTAGTTGTATCTCTCTATTAGTTCTATTGGATCTTAGCGCTGCGTTTGACACTATTGACCAAAACATTCTTTTGCATAGACTTGAACACTTTGTTGGCATTAATGGAAGTGCATTTAAATCATACTTAAATGGCCGCCATGAATTCGTAGCAGTGAATGAAGAGGTATCGTATCAATCACAAGTGCAGTCTGGAGTACCTCAAGGCTCAGTACTAGGGCAATTACTTTTCACACTTTACATGTTACCCTTGGGAGATATCATCAGGAAGCACGGTTCTAGCTTTCACTGTTATACTGATGATACTCAGTTCTAGATTTCTTCGTGGCCTGGAGAAACATACCAATCTGAAAAAAATAATGGAATGCATAGTCGATATAAAAACCTGGATGAGGAGTCATTTCTTACTGCTTAATTCTGAAAAAAACAGAGGTGTTAATTATAGGATTTAAAAATTTGCATGTAATAACCTTGAACACTAAAGAAGACTTGATGGTTGCTCGGTCAATTCTTTGTCATCAGTTAGGAACCTAGGTGTGCTATTTGATAGCAATCTTTCGGTCATGCTATGTGTGGTGAGGAACAAGGAAACCAGGAATACAAGGAACAATCTTCTTTTAATTCAGTAATCCATGGAAATACACAGGGCAGACAGGAGCACAGCGAGCAGGAGCAGGCACATTTTAGGAGCAGACACTGGAGGTCACTTTCTAAGAGGCCGGCAATAGAGGACACATGCTAGAAGCAGGCACTGGAGAATCAGAGGCGCCCTCAGGGCTGGACGAGAGAACCATGGATGAAGGAGGGCTGGACGGGAACAGCAGAGACAATGGAGAGAGGAGAGGGGCCAGTTCTATCTCCAGAACAGATTTCCAGTCAATGAGATCCTCCTCCTTAATTTGGCCCTTTTGAAATGCCATATTCAACTCATCCTCAGCCACAGTGCAGGGGGTGGAGCTCCTCTCTGCGCTCACACTGTCACAGCCTCTGACTTCACGGCGATCCTCGGCTCTGTTGCTCTCTCGTTGGTCATGGCAGGCTCTGGCTCTCCATCAGCGGTGGTCTTGGGCATGCACACCGTGCATCGGGGAGATGAGGGGGCTGGGCAATAAGCAATAAGCTCATGGGAGCCAGCGGGGAACTAAGATCCGTGTTGCAAATCAAGTTTTTAGGTAAAGACGCTTAAGGTAGGTTGTTTGTTGCTAAAAGTTTAAAATGACATGATAACGTTATGAATGTTGATGTCAATTTTGTTTTCACAATGCAGAACTGTGTAGAACACAATTAAATTACTCAAATTTTCCGTACTAATTTTCACTAGCATTTTACCTATACTCAAAAGATGGATAAGATGAAAGATTGATTTCAGAAAATAAGTTTAACATTGTACCTAAATAGCCTAATTAACAATTATTGGTGCAAACTAGGGGTCAAATGGCTTCCTAGTCTGCCCTGTGTATTTCCACAGGCGATTGCTTCTATAACCGCTAATTTTATCAGTTCTTTTGCCTTAGGTTCATTCTATTTCTCACAGATTTTTGCTTGTTCTAAATCAGAAAGATAAGGTAACACAGTGGTGATTACATTTATATGAATACATTAGTGAGAGCGATTGGATGTTAATAAATTTTACATGACTGTGGGATTTAGTTAAGAAATACATGCTTGAACTTTTCGGATTTGAAGCTATTTTTAGAAATCAAAGAACAATGTTGACAGTACATTTCCATACTGAATGATTCTGTGCACACGCAATCTGTGTGTGACGTATGAGCTACTGTCTGTAGCCTTTGTGTGTGCGGTACAGTGCAGCAGTGCATTAGATTAGAACAGCGATTAACTTTAGAATCTGCATTCTGCGGTTCAATTTCGAGCATTCGAAATTGAACAGCAGGCACCTCTGTCCAAGTCTCTACCAGCTGATGTGCGGCTTGGCTGGCTAGCTGTTTCTATAATCACTATTATTATTATTTTTTTGTGGGGTTAAGAGGAAAAGCATGTCTCTGTCATTTTATTGTCAAAGTCGTAATTTACCCTGCTACTTCTAACCTATCTTTATTTTTACAGTGGTCTCCAGCTCCTGTAATAAACGTTAGCTTGAGGCTACCTGTGCAGGCTGCTCTTCAGTATTTTCCCACAAATATCACAAGCCCCTGTGGACTACAACTACAGCAGCTGAAACAAGTGCAAAGCTGCTTACTCCTGCAACACATGCCCTCATATCTCCATCTCTCCTCATGTTACTTCTAATCCTTTTCCTTTTCAGTGACTTCCAGCTCCTATAGCAGATGCTAGCATGAGGCTGCCAAGCTGCACAGGCTTTCAGGATGTTAAAAATCCCCACTCCCTCCCCATGGCCTACGGCAGCTGAAGGAAGCGTCCAACTCAGACCCATACATCTCAGACTTTTCCTCCCGTTTCTAATTACCTTTTTTTGTCTTCCAAATCAAGTTCCGGCTCCCCTTGAGCTTTAAGACGCAGTGGGACGTCAGCAAGTTTGGGCCGCACGTCAGAGTCGGCTGCTACTCACACTGCATTGCCTCACTCCTCTTCTCAACCAATCACTTTTCAGCTACAGTACCACATGCAATGTCATCTGCTGGCATGGCTCCCTAAACTCCTATTCTTCCTTCTACCTCTGGCAGCAGACTTAAGCATGAGGCTGCCTTTTCCCCATCAATGGCCATGTACACCCACTGCAGACATCCAAGCAGTGCATCATCAGCCAGCAACACATACTTACTGGCCTCTTCCCTCATTTCCTTCTACATCTTCCTATGAGCTTCCCTAAGCACCAGAGGTTAATCCATGTATTAGGCTGTCTCCGTAAAATGTATGTTCTCTCCTTATCTTTCTTCTTTCTTTTTTTCCGTGCTCGACACCAGAAATATCTTCTATTTCAACAAAGTAAATCAGAATAGGAAAAGGTCACCTTGCTATATTTTCAAACTCTCATCGCCTATCCAATCGTATCGGGCACCTTTTTTTCTCCAATTCAAAAGCTCCATCTGCATGGGGTGGCTGTGTGCACCGTTCATGCGGGGCGCATCCTGGACAGAATATTTTAGTATTGCCTAAAACATCTAAAATCTGAATGTATTGGGGTCCTGGCTGGGTTGTGTGCCATGTGGGCAGCACATATGGCCACTCTATGTCTACATCCCCTTATGACCCTTTTCTTGTCAACGCCTGTAACCACCCTATCACATGTTTTTTGGTTTTCAAAAAAAAAAACTCACCCTTGTCCAATCAGGCATACCTGAAGAAATATTTTCCAGCCGCTCTTTCCGAATCGGGGCAGCAACTACAGCAGCTCAAAACAGTCCTGTCACAGCAGCGGATTGATAGCCTTCACGAGCTATCAGGACAAATAATTTTCACACAAAGAAAGCCCATCTAACTCGAAGTTAAATTAAATTTGAAGCTACCGCTGCATGGCCTGCTTAATTTGATACTACCACTGCAGTGCCCCACACTTCTGATACTGCCACTGCAGTGCCCTGGTTAATTCGATACTGCCCTCCATATGTAATTTCGAGTTATTCAGCATTGGACAACAGCAAAACCACCATACCCTGTAAACTCAATAATAATAATAATAATAATAATAATAATGTTAATAGGCCTAATATAATTTTGGTTCCAGAGTGATATAGAGGTGCCAAGAAACATTTCTTTAAAGCTGCAGTCCGTAACTTTTATTTTTGGTTAAAAATGAGCAAAAATCTATATTTGAGCAAGGTCATAACCAGCCAGTGTTTGAAACTATCACCAATAATGTTTTCTAATTTGAGTGGTTGAGTAGGTTTTTAGCAGGAAATTCGAGCATGGGACTGTGTTATTTCGTGTCACTTAGGGTGTCCACTAGTGGGCTCACTTAACCTTAGGCACCTCACCGTCGGCACTACAATTCCCACTAGCCTTGTCCCTTCATCACAGTAATTGCACTCCTGCTAATTGCACCAGGTGCCTTCACTTATTAGTCATTAGCCTCCCTATATTTACCAGTCTTTTCCTGTTGTCTGTATGGAGTCCTTTCCTTCAGTTTACATTCTGTACCCAGTCCTCTCGTCTTCCGAGTTCCTCGTATTCAGAGTTCCTCTTCCTGTCCCTTCCTTTGTTTGTTTATTTGGATTGTTTTCTGGTTTTGACCCCGGCTTATTTGGATTACCCCATTTCACTGGGTTACGATCATCACTTTACGTCACGTTTTTAAAACATAAAGAAGTTATCCCGGCTACTAGGCTTTGCATGTGAGGATCGTTTAATTGTAGCCTATTCCCACAGCATCTGGAATAATTCAGTGTAAAAAAAAAACATGAAACATACAACACTAAAATATTTTAGCAAGTTTGCCAACATGTTTTACTATGCTTTAAAATGTTCGTAGCATGTTACTATCATATTTTAGCATATATTTTTGTTGTTAACATGATTCTAACGTTATCATGTTTCCAGCATATTTTAGCACATTGCTTGTATGATTTAACATGTTGTTAAAATGTTTCTGACATGGTTAACCTGTTGCTAGCATGTGCTAAGCAAGTTGCTGAGGTTTTTTAGTAAGTATGAGTGAGAAACTGGATTGAGGACTCATCAGCATTATCAGAATATATGCACTAAAAAAGTGAAAACATTTGTCCATTCATATCCAAACACGCCTCTCTTGTGTGTGTGTGTGTGTGTGCGCGCGCAAGAGAGGTGTGGAATAATGAGGCAGTATTCACGGTTACATAACCTCGTCAATTATTTTCCACAGTCCTGCTCATATGAGGCATACAGCTATGGCTTGTGTGTGTGTGTTTATGAGGGTGTGTGAGGAACGCGGACCAATAAATGTCAGGATGACGCATCCTGCTGTGTTTGAGCTCATGCTGTTCATGCTGATAAGTTATTTTCTTGTAAACTCCACACTTGGTTATGTTATTAACAAGATTTTTTAGAAACAGTGCTTTAATTGACCCAGAGACCTACTGTAATAATTTCAGCATTCATTTGTAACTGGTTAGCATTAACACCAAATATATTGTAAAACGTGATGACACATGAATCATTCCCACGGTTCCGATTAGTCTTTTTAAAAGCAAGTAGATTAATAAATCAGTTAGCCTATTGGAAAGTCACCTGCTTTGGCCGTTTTGATTCGGATAGGATCTTCACAGTTCTTCAGGACATCCAGCACGTCATAGAGGGGTAGTCCAGACACACACAGCCCCTCCACCTCCAGCAGGATGTCCCTCTGAATGCCGGGCCTTGCCGGACGGATCCAGATGAAGTGTCCGGTCTCCGCTCCACCGCTCAGCTCCAGCGGCAACCGCCCGGCCGAGTCTCTCCAGACTGCGCTCCAGCGGAGAGAACCACTCATTCCTTTTGGTTGTTTAATCACGGCTCCTCCTAAGGGTCCCCTGGCTCCTTTTGTGGGTTCAGCACTCAATATCACGCCTATTACAGAGCAAAATGAGCTTTACCATTATGTAGGGGAAATAAAAGTGGAACATTGACAAACTCTGTATTTATCAGTAACTGTGTCAGTACAGCTGGGTTCAACACTAATGATTGCTACACCTGCAGTGACGCGTCAGCACCTGATTTCTGTGGGAGGATCTCTGCATTTCATCACTATTCAAGCATTTAAAGTCTGTTTGGAGTTTTCAGGGTGAACACGCTATTCACACTATTTTTCCTAAAATAAAAAAATAAAACAACTCAGGGTTCTCACATTCAAGATGACAGTACAAAAAAAGTAATAAACTAAGTGACATTTATGCGTTAGTGAGCTATATTGTTTATGTTATACTTTATTTAAGCCAGACACTGACACACTGAAAAAAAGCAAAATTAATCAATTTATTACAGCCAATCAGAAAAGTTTGTGGGCAAGAATATATAGTTATCCATGCATATAATCAAATTAAAGAAAAATTAAATAATTTTAACTTTATTCAAAATATAGATGCAGCTACTGATGCAATATTTGTTCTGGAATACACTTGATTATTCACACAGAGTTCACAGTTTGAACATTCTTCTTTCCTTAACTTTATTTTTTAATTGTTGCTTTTATTGTGCCCATTAAATGATGTAGCAGCTCACGGTGGTGCAGGAGTCCCTCAATGCACCCTTCCTGGATCCACAAGGACACCAGCGTGCATACACGGGGAAGAAACTGGTCTCCTGAGGAGAGGGTTTTAAACAGTGGTGGCGATGAGGCTCCATTCACATTAGGTGTGCCACATCACACGCCACCAGCCCTGGCACAACCCACGCCCCTCCTCTCTCACACACCTACTCCTGTCGGGAGCCTGGTGAAGGGCGGCGATTAAGGAACGGGGTGCCAATGATAATTAGGGGGGAGGCAGCCGACTCAACACACTAGTTCCTTGCTAATCCTGCTAATGACTTGCTAGTCACAAGGTAGTCATGCTAGCAACATGCTAGTAACTTGCTGATCATGCTAGCGACATGCTAGTGGCTTGCTAATCACACTAATAACATGCTAGTCACTTGCTAATCATGCTAACAACATGCTAGTGACATGCTAGTCAAGTCACCTTTATTTATATAGCGCTTCAAACAAAAAGGATTGTGTCAATGCAACTGAACAAAATTAATTAGTGTGTCAATAATGCAAAGTGACGGTTAAAGGCAGTTAATCATTGAATTCAGTGATGTCATCTCTGTTCAGTTAAATAGTGTCTGTGCAATCATTAGCAATCAAAGCAACGATATCACTGTAAATTAAGTGACCCCAACTAAGCAAGCCAGAGGCGACTGCGGCAAGGAACCGAAACTCCATTGGTGACAGAATGGAGAAAAAAACCTTGGGATAAACCAGGCTGGTCTTGTCCCGGTGGACCTCTGAGACAAGGTCTTTACAGGGGATCTGTATCTGGGGCTCTAGTTGTCCTGGTCTCCGCTGTCTTTCAGGGATGTAGAGGTCCTTTCTAGGTGCTGATCCACCATCTGGTCTGAATACGTACTGGATCCGGGTGACTGCAGTGACCCTCTGATCTGGACACAGACTGGATCTGGTGGCTACGGTGACCTCGGAATAAGAGAGAAACAGACTAATATTAGCATAGATGCCATTCTTCTAATGATGTAGCAAGTACATTGGGTATTATGGGAAGTGTTCCCGGTTCCGGTTTACCTTATTAATGCAGCCTAACAACCTTTAGTTTAGGCACCAAATAAGAAAAGGATCTGCCGCCCGTAGTTGATTTTGATATTCTAGGTATTATCAAATTGCCTGAGTTTTGAGAACGCAGCAGACGTGGAGGATTATAATATAACAGGAGCTCATTCAAATACTGAGGTGCTAAACCATTTAGAGCTTTATAAGTATTAAGCAAGATTTTAAAATCTATATGATGTTTAATAGGGAGCCAGTGCAGTGTGGACAGAACAGGGCCAATATGGTCATACTTTAGTTTGTTTACCAGCCGTGCAGAATGACCACCCAATAAAGCATTACAATAATCTAACCTTGATGTCATAAATGCATGTGTAGGGGGTAGGATGTTTGCAGCGGGAATTGCACCTTGATTGAATCAGGTGGCTAGGATGTAGGTAGCGGGAATTGCACCTTGGTTGAATCAGGTGGTGCGCGTTTGGCGCTGCACATTTAAATCCAGTTAGCTGGCGGGTTCTTTAGTTGGTGTTTTACTACAGATCTTGGTTCCTTGGACTCTTGGTTGGTTTTTACAAGTCGATCTTGACCTGGTGTTTGTGCATTTATTCAGTGCCATCTTCATGAGCCCCTACCGGCTACGGATTGCGTTTGCGTGAATCAAAAAAAATCACTGGTTTAAAGTATGACCACCAAGTTTGCCGAGTGCTGTTTGTCGTGCTGAGAATGTAAGTTCACTGGCTTCCTTTTCTGCGTCTTTGTTAGAGAGCGCTTGTTCATATGTGTGTAGTTGAGTTGATTTGCCATATCTGTATTATAGGTTGGCCTGGGAATGTTCGAGTAAAAACCAGATGGAATAAAGCAATCGTGATTATTATTACAGTTAACAAGCTCAACGCTGCGGTCGGTTTTCATACAGGAGGACCGTCATATACCATCTTGACCACTGTTTCTCCTGTGCCCTGTTTTTAGTATTCAGGTGTGTGTGTGTGTGTGTGTGTGTGTGTGTGTCTGGCCCACTGTATTGCCCATCAGCCTTCCCTTGTGCGTGTTGTATGTTTCATGTTTTCTTCTTTGGCCATTGGGCTGGTGCAATATTCTGGGGGGTGGGGGGGGATAACAATTTTGTTGTGTGGTCACTGGGTTGATGAGTGTAAATTATTATTTTTGATTTTGTGATGTGCCTTATTTACTCTGTGTTTGTTGATTTGAGTTTTTGCTGAATTTGTTATTCATTTAGACATCTTGATTTTGCACTTTGTTGTACCTGTCCCTGAATTTGCCTAATGTTTGTTGTTTTTTCAAGTGTCTAATTTAAAGCTGCAGTAGGGAACTTTTGACGCTCTAGCGGTTAATAAACAGAACTGCTTGCGTCTTGCGGAAGAACATTGTAGCCGGAGCTACTTCTCTGTTTATGTCTATGAAGAATCACAAAGGTACTGGGTTACACTGCCACGGTACCCCCGAAGCAATCTAAAATAGTCAGAATATAAACACTTATTATAGGTGTACCTTAGTGATTCAGGACAAGCTAAAAACACGGTTTGGAAAATGGATTCATGGTGTACTCGCTTATTATGTTCATTTTTCTACATTTTGAACACAAACAAAGTTACGGACAGCAGCTCTGATTGGTTGTTTTTTACCGGGAGCGCATGACTTTCTGCAAATGGCAATAGGACCACTGGGAGGATTTTTTTCACAGATTATCTGTCTCATATTCTACTGTCAGGACATAATGACAGGTGATTGATTGACAGGTTTAATAAATATGTAAAAAATATTTTTTATTTCACTTTATTGGGATAGCCTGCTCATGAACATCTAAAATTCAGATTGTTTTTTGAGTTATCCAACGAGGCCTCCTAGGGGTTACATTTGGTGTTACATTGGGTCGATTGGGACTGGTGTAATCTGTTGGGTTTCTTTTATTTGTTTGTTTTTTTGTGTGTATGTATTGGGTGCAGATAGAGTACAGGAAAAGCAGTGGTAGAGGACTGGGCCCGGACTGTGGTTCTGCAAGTGACCTATAGATATATATAAAATAAAACAAAAAAGTTCCGGTTGAAATGTCTCAGGAGCTGGAGAAACGGGTTGGGCAGCTAATGGAGCAGATTTAACAGTTACAGGAGCTTAATTCTCAGGAGCCAGGGTCTTCTGGATTAAGGTATGTGTATGTTCCTAGAGAACGTAAATATCCCAGGTTCTCTGGTAGTTTAGAGTCCCCTCCGGTGGAGGAATGGATTGAGGAAGTCCGTCAATGTTTACAGGTTAGGCATATGTCCATAGGTGAGCAGGCACATTCCATGTATGATCTTCTGGATGGGGAGGCAAAGCTAGAAATTAAACTCCAACCAGCTTCAGTTAGATCCAAGCCTGAGAATATTTTCTCTATACTGACTTAGACTTTTGGCTGTAGCCAGTCTTATATTGACGCTCAACAAAAATTTTTCCAATGTCGTCAACAGGAGGGAGAAACGTTGCGTGAATTTTCACACTTGTTAATGCCACTCATGGAAGTCACACAACGTAAAAATACAACCGCAATTGCTAAACCTCATTGTCTTCTCCGTGATCAATTTGCAGAAAACATTAGAGACAAAATGCTGCGTAGAGAATTAAAGCAATACATCCGCCTTTATCCTGATTCCTCCTTTTTGGACTTGTGTCGTGAGGTATTTCGTTTGGCTGATGATGGTGAAGGGCCTTGTCTTGTCCGTACAAGAGCTTTTTCATGTGAAGCTAGTTCAAGGGTGGTAGGAGCGCGGCAGGCGCTGTCCTTTGTCCTCTGGTTCAGGGCCATCCAATCTACCAAATAGGCAGACCAATCTGCCATAGCAGTTGCTATGGTTTTTGAATAGCCGGCAGCCATATCACCCTGGAGCCCAAGACCGGTTTCCCACTGAAGCTAAGCAGGGCTGAGCCTGGTCAGTACCTGGATGGGAGACCTCCTGAGAAAACTAGGTTGCTGCTGGAAGAGGTGCTAGTGAGGCCAGCAGGGGGTGCTCACCCTGTGGTCTGTCTGGGTCCTAGCGCCCCAGTGTAGTGATGGGGACACTATACTGTCAACGAGCACCGTCCTTCGGATGAGATGTTAAACCGAGGTCCTGACTCTCTGTGGTCATTAAAAATCCCAGGATGTCTTTCGAAAAGAGTAGAGGTGTGACCTCGGCATCCTGGCTCAATTCGCCCATTGGCCTCTGACCATCATGGCCTCCTAACAGTCCCCATATTCGCTGATTGGCTTCATCACTCTGCCTCCTCTCCACCAGTAAGCTGGTGTGTGGTGGGCGTTCTGGCGCACTATGGCTGCCGTCGCATCATCCAGGTGGATGCTTCACACTGGTGGTGGATGAGGAGATACCCCCTGTCTATGTAAAGCGCTTTGAGTGCCTAGAAAAGCGCTATATAAATGTAAGGAATTATTATTATTATCCTGATTCCTCCTTTTTGGACTTGCGTCGTGAGGTATTTTGTTTGGCTGATGATGGTGAAGGGCCTTGTTTTGTCCGTACAAGAGCTTTTTCATGTGAAGCTAGTTCAAGGGTGGTAGGAGCGCGGCAGGCGCTGTCCTTTGTCCTCTGGTTCAGGGCCATCCAATCTACCAAATAGGCAGACCAATCATCAGAGGTGGTTTTGTTTTGATGTGGATGGCAGACCTATTTGTCTGCGTTGTGAGCAAGTAGGCCACATGGCTAGGGTTTGCCTGGTTGGCTCATGGCAGACACAGCGTGTGTCGGTTGAATCCAGGCTGCCCATTGGAAATGGGAGAGATGACTCTTCCAGCAGGCAACAGGGAAACTAGCACCCTCTAGTGCATGGAGCCAA
This sequence comes from Carassius auratus, assembly GCF_003368295.1. Lineage (NCBI taxonomy): Eukaryota > Metazoa > Chordata > Actinopteri > Cypriniformes > Cyprinidae > Carassius > Carassius auratus. Next base: position 201,860 of record NW_020525632.1, on the reverse strand, counting down.
GCACTGGAAGGGGGTTTGATGGGCTCAGATTCGTTCATATCTCTTTTGTCTGGTCCTTCTGCATTGGTGGGCGAGTGTCCAGTGGCAGATGTTCAGATGGGCAGTGTAACTGTTACTTGTCTTATAGATACCGGTTCTATGGTTCCAGGCCTATATATCCCATATCGAGGTTACTTAGAATTGGATGTAGAAGTCCTTGCATAGGCGTCTTAGTGGTTCAAGATCCACCTGGCTCCAGATTTAAGACAAATAAGGACTCTGTCCCAGGACTGATTGGGATGAATGTCCTCCGTTGCTGCCTGCAAGAGTTTTTTCAAGATGGTGTAAGTTTGTTTACTTCCGGGTTAACAGTCCCAGCCATTTGGGAACGTGCCTTAGTAGCGTTTCAACGCTTCAAGGACTTTTCTATGTCTGGTGTTCTAGGCAGGGTTTTGACTGCCCCTGGGCACTTCATCTGTGTTCCAGCTGGATCTTTAAAGTTTGTGTCAGCAACCTGTAGGCAGGGGCTTGGCCCATTGATTCCTTCTGTACTGACAGGATGGCAGTTGCCACCAGACTTAATTGTTCCAATCTCATTGCTCCCCATTGGAAATGGTACAGTACAAGTGCCAGTTGTTAATGTGGGCCAGATAGATCGGTGGATAAAACCATGTACCCTGTTGGGGGAAATGTACTTGATCACTACACATTCTGCTAGCAAATCTATCTGCTTCCAGGAAGAAAATGGCACCCAAGGTCCTGTCGCGCTCATTCGGTCAATGCAGGCTGCTACAATGCTGGGGTTTGCGGACCTTTCCTGGCCTAATCTAACTGAGTCCGAACAATGGGAAGCAAAGTCTTTACTTCAGATGTATAGTGATACTTTTAGCTGTAGTGAGGCACTTTTAGGCTGTACTAACTTGATTGAGCACGAGATTCCTTTGTTGGACAATATTCCGGTGCGGCAGCGCTACAGACGACTTCCACCATCCCAGTATGATGTAGTGAAGACTCATATCCAGGAGCTGTTAGATCAGGCAGTAGTAAAACCGAGTTGTAGTGGTCCTCTGAGACAAGGTCTTTACAGGGGATCTGTATCTGGGGCTCTAGTTGAACTAGTCTCTGCTGTCTTTCAGGGCTGTAAAGGTCCTTTCTAGGTGCTGACACAGACACACATATTAACAACCCCAAAAGGCAGGTGATTAGCCCCGAGACCCGACACATTAAGTTTTTTAAAATTTTTATTATTATATAATAAATAAAAAGAAAACCGATAGGATATAAAAAAAAAAGAATAGAGTAAGCCAGTGTTAGTTTTTTGTTTTTGTTTTTGTTTTTTTGCTTTTGCCAATTGTATAATAAATAAAACTAAAATTTACATTTCTTGAAGAAAAAGTGTGTGGTACTTGCAGTGGCAAAACTCTGTCCTCAGTTGCTAAGGTGTTTTCTAAGCCATTGCTAGGGAGTTTGCTAGGATAATCAGGGTGGTTGCTAGTGTGTTGCTATGTGGTTGCTACATTACTTGGGTTGGTTGCTAGGGCAGTTACTAGGGTCCCCAGGATGATTGCTAGGGTACCCAGGGTGGCTGCTAGGGTTTTGCTATGTGGTTGCTAGGGTGTTGCTATGTGTTTTCTAGGATACTTTGGGTGGTTACTAGGGCACCTAAGATGGTTTATAGGGCCGTTGCTATGGTTTTGAGGTGGTTGATAGGGTGTTGCTATGCAGTTGAGAAGGTACCTTGGGCGGTTGCTTGTGTCCCAGGATGGTTGCTAGGGCTGTTGCTATGTGGGTACTTAGGGTGGTTGCTAGGGTGTTGCTATGGTATTTTAGGTGGTTGTTAGGGTGTTGCTATGCAGTTGAGAAGGTACTTTGGGTGTTTGCTATGCAGCTGCTAGTTGTCACAGATCATTACTGTATAGTTTTATAGAGTTCTTAGCCTGATTTAGCACTTAGCTAATCACTATTAGCATTTACCTTTTCACTACTAGCATAACTAGCATGTTGGAATTCCTGTTTACTAGCATGGGGCAAAAGAACCAATGTCCCATGTCAATATGATTTTCTGTTGCAAAGATATAAGACTTACTAAATGGTTGCTAGGGTACTGTGTTTGGTTTGCTAGAGAATGTCTTGACAGCTGTCAATGATGATACTCCAAAGGCTCTTTACCAATATGGATGAAACAAAACCAACCCTAATGTCTCTGTGACATTCAGATTTGAAGATATGGCTGTGTGGGTTTGGGTTGCTAGGGTGTGGCTTGCAAGTGTTGATGGTGATTCATGATTGGCTGTTTGCAGGCCGAGGACCCCCCCCCCCCATGTCTCTATGACACTGTGATCTAAAGATATCCATCTTTCCCTTTATAACGGCAGTCTATCGGATCAGTTGCTAGGTTGCCCTGAATGGGTGATAGGGCGTGGCCTGACAGCTTCACAGTGATCCTGAGAGTCTGATTGGTTGGCTGAGGAAAATGACCCAACCACCATGTCTCTATGACACTGTGATGCAGAGTATGTTCAATGCAAAATTTCTATGTAAATTACCATAGTAGGGAAAAAAAGCTGTTTCATGGGCGATTCCTCAACATAGTTTGTCTATGGGAAAACTTTGGGGGGCTCTTACGCCCCAGGAGTGCAACTTATACCTCACTGAGGGGTATGTTCTCGCACAGCCTGATAGCCTCTTTAAATGTGGTGATTCACATGTTTCTACAAAATTCTCTCTCGGAGCTATGATCCATCAAAGTTGGCCGCAATGCATTGTCTAAGTCAGTGGTTTTCAACCTGTGGTCCGCGGCCCCCTAGTGGGCCGCGGTGGTATTGCAGGTGGGCCGCCAATTATTTTCTGTTTATTTCCAGTCCATTCTAGGGCTGTGCGATTAAAAGAAAACGTCCTAAAATCACGATTTGAGCGTGCGCATATGCCTAACTCCAGGTTCACACACTGTCTGTGATGCGCCTTTTTTCTGAGCCAATGTTGACGGATCAGAGCGTTCTCACTGCGGTAAAAGGCTAGAAATAAAAACGTGCGAAAATAATTCATGTCTAACACATGAGCATAGAGTGAATTTGTTAGTGAACAGGATACAGTTTAAGTGAGAGGAGACACGTTTTAAGTGTGCAAAGCAGCGTGTATCTGAGCAAGCACGACCGGTTTTGTGACGGAGCAAAGGAAATCTGCTGCGAACAGAGAGATTCGCACTCGTGCATTATTTTAATGTGCTTTCGCGTTATATTTATGCGCTCTCACTGCTGACCGCATACACATACTACACACTGCAAACACCTGAGGCACCGCTACAATTAATGAGCTCTATGAACAATGCATGGCAAAAAAGAAAAAAAAGTCCCTGTATACAGGTTTTTTAAAAAAATTTTTTTTTTTTGCCACAAGTCTATACATTTTTTTCACATCTTCACTATAGTGATAATTTTGACTTATGTCTGTTCTAGAGATGTTACAACTTTTTGATAAAGCTCTGATTGGTTTTCTTTTGGAAATATGTTTCAAATTAATCCTGAATGCATTTATGACTGTAAAAGCACAATTGCAAAATTGATCAAAAAAATCGCGATAGTTTTTTTTTTTTTTTTTTTTTTTTGTCCATATCGCACAGCCCTAGTTTATTCAATAAATATAGTTTAAAATCTAGCTTCTGAGTACTAAGTTATTAACCCAACAATAGCGGGGTCAGTTATTTTTTTTGAAGTGGGCCGCGCAAACATATGTGTTTGGTTGTGTGGGCCGCGAGTTGAAAAAGGTTGGGAACCACTGGTCTAAGTGATTTTTTTTTTGGCCGATATTTCACCCGATGTACGAACATTGTCACCAAATTGCTTATAAAAGTCATAGCACACCATTCCTCAATAGGCTGCATGATTTGACACCTCTTTTGCGGGTCTGTGACAAAAGCTCAGGGACAAGATACGCACCAAAGTTTTGTACGGAATAATAATAAGAAGAATGTAAGATTTATTATTGCCTTTGGCAAGCACAACTAATCTTTTTTATTTATTTATTTATTTATTTATTTATTTATTTATTTATTATTTAAAAAAAAGAAAACAAGCAGTTAGTAAATGAAAGGAGTGCAGGTCTAAGAGGAGCAAGGTTTTTTTTTTTAAGTAAAAAAAATTTAAAGTAAACAAATAAAGTAGCCTTTGCTGTATATAACCATGGACCACAAAACAATTAATTTATCTTAAGATCATCTGATCGTGGTTGTATCTCTCTATTAGTGCTATTGGATCTTAGCGCTGCATTCAACACTATTGTCCCCAACATCCTTTTGCATAGACTAGAAAACTTTGTTGGCATTAACAGAAGTGCATTAGCATGGTTTAAATCATACTTAAATGACTGCCATTTGTAGCAGTGAATGAAGAGGTATCATATCGATCACAAGTGCAGTATGGAGTACCTCAAGGCTCAGTACTAGGGCCATTACATTTCACACTTTACATGTTACCCTTGGGAGATATCATCAGGAAACACAGTGTTCTCTTTCAAGGGAACTTTGAACTCCATCCTCTAGGGGTCGCTATGGGGAACACCTCATCATGACGCGTGTCTGAAGCATACATTGAAAAAAAAACAACTTGTTGACCGGCGACAGCCTCTGCTGTCACTACCGGCGCGACTATAAATCAGCGCCAGGGGAACACGTCATTCTATTCTTTGTCTTCACTCACTGTTCTGTTTGAAGCGTGCATCTGAAAGAACCGGTAAGAGCGATCTTTCTCTGTATATCATGGTGACTACTAGCAAGCATTTAGACAATGTGTGCATCCGTGTCGGCGCTATTTGACATCCGATGACACATGCAATCTTTGCATCATTTGTTTTGGTGAAGAGCACGCACGCGATGTCTTTGAAGCAATCTGCGTGAATTGTGAGTGTTTTTTCAATGAAAAAGCTCCATTCTCATTCGTCTCTCTTTCTTAGAAAAAAAAAGGAAAAAAGGCAGCCATCTGCTTCCCGCAGTTCAGGACCAGGCAATGCTGAGGCATGCAGGAGAATGAGCTCATGAGAATACAGGTGGATCTGTCTGAATGGTTTAAAGAGGGACTTTCCCTTTCGCGCTCATAATGGCGGCAGATGAGAGAGAGCCTCGGAAGGATGATGTTATATCTTTAACGCTTTCCGATACTGAGGTTATTGCTCTGCTGGGTTCTACCCGGGAAAAGTAGGAGATATTTGAGGATGGTGAAGAAGCGGAGGCTTCTCAATTATCCAGACCTGCGCATGTAGAGCTGCAGAGTGTTATCATTCTGACCATAGCCCTCCAGCTCAGGTGAGCCTTCCATTTCTGCATGATCTCCATACAGAGATTAAAAAGAAATGAGAGAGGCCATTTTCTTCTTGCATCCATCGGTTTCGGTATAAGAGTTGTGCCGACATCGAGGCGTTGCGTGAATGGCTATGAGAGGATGCCATTGTCTCTTAATCTCCTTCTTTGCCATCTAAGCCCCTTCAAGAATTACATCTGGCTTAAATAGCAAGGCATATGCAGCAGTTCAGGCTGTGGCTTTATTACACTCTATGGTGGTGCTTCAAGCATATTAGACTGATCTGAAAGGTGGGCCTTTCTCCTGATCAGGTAGCCGAGCTGCGCTGCACCACAGATCTCTCTCCATGCTACCGAGCAGACTGCCTCTGCCATGGGCAGGACTATGGCGGCCATGGTGGTAGCAGAGAGACATCTGTGGATGAACCTGGCAGACATCGGGAAGAAAGAAAAGGCTTTCTTTTTGATGCTCAGGTTTCACTTTGAGAACTTTTCGGTATTTCCATTGAGACGGTGATCGAGAGGTTCGGGGAGACAAAGGCGAGCTCTGCTGCTTTCAGATCCTTCATTCCACGAAGGCCCAGGTCTGAGCGCAAACAACATAGGGGTCTTGGCCTGTCTCGATCTGAGGATCAAAGACAGGCACAGAAGGCTAGTGTCGAGACTTGCACCTGCGGGCAGGGGTAAGAGGAATCGTGGGTCACAAGGAGAACTTAAGGGATCTCGTCCCAATCAGAGCTATACCGAGATATCTACTCATTCCCTTCAGGGATTTTTAACTTCAGCTTTTATCCTCCCCTTCCTAATTCCCCTGTAACCACCAGCTCACCTGATCGAGGTTAGGTGGAAACCTCTCGTTAAACAGTCTCCTATGCTGGACCTATAAAGTTTTGGCTGGTTCTATGTTCATAGCAACCTCCTTGCTGATGGTCCGTACTAAAAGGAGGCGCCCCTTGAGCGGGGCTCCAGCGCAGGAGGGTGGGTGAATATGTAACCCTTCCTGTATATACTTATGTGTATCAAATTGCTGGTGGTTATGTGTCTACTAAGTGTCTGTGTCTTCCTTTGCAGTGCTCAGTTACAGTGTTTACTAAACACCCGCCAACACCATCCGTCTGGCTTCATGTTCTGGTATTAGGCAGCAGAGATCACAGGTTTCAGGTTGATCACAGGTTGATCATTCAATTCAATTCAATTCAATTCAAGTTTATTTGTATAGCGCTTTTTACGATACAAATCATTACAAAGCAACTTTACAGAAAATTATGTTTCTACAATATTTAGTAGTAGCTTATAAGTGGTGACTGTCAGTTTGTGTGCATATGACAGGATTTTTCAGAAAAATTAATACAAGATGTAGTCCGCCAGACGATGAACATTATTAACAGCAATTATTATATGATGCAATTACAATTGTAGTGATATTTGTTAGTTCTGTTTTTTCCCCAGCGTGTTCCAGTATTATTTCCACAGATCGAGTTGATGACTCTTACACATACTGTTTTGAGATGCACCATTCCATCTATAAGCTGCTCTGTCAGAGTGCCACGACAGCCCTTCCTTAGAACAGTGTTTGAAAATCCATGCTATTGTAAGTGTGCATGTGAAGTCTTTGCATTCTTTCTAAAATCCTATATGGTGAGTGCTTCACGCGTGCCCTTTCTTGAGTTGTTAAAAGCCCTGTTCATCTTGGGCACCACTCCACCTATGTATCTTCGGATACCCTATCTAAACAGGGTGTCGCTACTTGAGATCTCTTGAGACCGCTCTTTCAGTAAGCTTATGCGAAAGCTAGCGGTAGCCCCTGTGTGTCAGGCAAGACTTAGTATAAAATGCTAGGTTCTTAGCCGTATCCCTTTAACACGGGTGTCAAACTTAATTCCTGGAGGGCTGGAGCTCTACAGAGTTTAGATGCAACCCTAATTAAACACACCTGATCCAACTAATCATGTCCTTCAGGCTAAATTTGAAAACTACTTGGTATGTGTTGGAGCAGGGTTGCAACTAAACTCTGCAGGGCTCCGGCCCTCCAGGAATTGAGTTTGACACCCCTGCTTTAGCGGAATCTTTCCTGATTCCAAGCCTTCAGCTCTACCCTGGGCAGAGGCCCTAACAATTAAGTTGGGTATGTAGCCTAGGCCTTTGGCCATAAGGGGTAATGTCACGGACAGCCATCTAAATGTCTCAGGGTACTGAGTGTTCACGATGATTCTGGCCTGCACTCACCTCAGCATGGCTACGTGGGTGTTCCCCATTGCGACTCCTAGAGGACACAGTTTGAAGTTCCCTTGAAAGGGAAAGTCTCAGGTTAAGAATGTAATCATGGTTCCCTGAGTAGGGAACGAGACACTGTGTCCTCTAGCTCCCTGCCATGCTTTGGCAGCAAGCTTCAGATGAAGAAGTGAATGACATGTTCTCCCGGTGCCTGTTTATAGTCGTGGGGGTAGTGACGTCAGAGGCTGTCACCAGCCAACAAGTTGGTGTTGTTTCAATGTATGCTTCAGACATGGGTCGTGACGAGGTGTTCCCCATACCACCCCTAGAGGATGCAGTGTCTTGTTCCTCACTCAGGGAACCGTAACCTGAGACGTTAGTTTTCACTGTTATGCTGATGATACTCAGCTCTATATTTCTTAGTGGCCCTGCTTAACATACCAATTTGAAAAACTAGCGGAATGCATAGTAAATATAAATAATTGGATGAGGAGTAATTTCTTACTGCTAAATTCTGAAAAACAAAAACAAAGGTAAACCTAAAACCTCTACATGTAATAACCTAGAACACTGTCTAATGCAACGTTTCCACCGCAGGAACTTTACCCAGGAACTAGGGACTTTGACCTGGTACTTGGTATGTTTCCAACGCAGGAACCAGGAACTAAAAGTTCCGGGTAAAAAAATGCCCCTCAGAAAGTGCTGGCGAGGTAGTAGTTTTTCAAAGTTCCGGAACTTTCAGGCGCGGGACTTGGGCACTAAACATCCTGATTGGTTGAGTTTACGCAGCATTGGTTGAGTTCAACCTCCATTTATTAGGATAATTTTCAAAATATTACTGTTATCGTGTCATGAAATGTAATTTTAAAAGTATTTCAGGCGAGAATGTAGTTGTTTAAAACTCAAATCTGTGGTTTATTTATAGACCTTCTGATATGTGCCGCTCAATTTGATGTCTCTTTAGTGGTTAAACATAAGATATTACTGTTTTGGGTAAATCTAACAGGTTATCTTTGGTCTGTATTCAATTTATCTATATGTTATAAATGAAGAAAATAAAAAAGGCAAATTTATATAATATTTCGTTTCATTGTAACAGCTGTACACATATCCCTGAACTAAATACATTTCTGCAGCTGTTATTATGTTTAAATGAAAATGAAATGAGGCAGTGGTATTTGATATCATAATTTGTTTTATTGTAAATGTACAGGGAGGAAAATTGCAGTAGTCAAGGCGAGCTGACTGATGTTATTAAGTTTGGCCTATTAAGTTGAGTTATTAAGTTCCTGTGGAAAAAAGTTCTTGGTACAAATGTTCTGGGTAATTTCGGTGGAAACGCGCCATAAGACTTGATGTCTACTCTGTCAATTCTTCGTCATTAGTTAGGAACCTAGGTGTGCTATTTGATCGCAATCTTTCCTTCCATGTTTCTAGCATTTGTAAAACTGCATTTGTCCATCTCAAAAATATATCTAAATTACGGCCTATGCTCCCAATGTCAAATGCAGAAATGTTAATCCATGCATTTATGACCTCAAGGTTAGATTATTGCAATGCTTTATTGGGTGGTTGTTCTGCAGGCTTAGTAAACAAACTACAGCTAGTCCAAAATGCAGCAACAAGAGTTCTTACTAGAACCAGGAAGTATGACCATATTAGCCCGGTCCTGTCCACACTGCACTGGCTCCCTATCAAACATCGTATAGATTTTAAAATATTGCTTATTACTTATAAAGCCCTGAATGGTTTAGCACCTCAGTATTTGAATGAGCTCCTTTTACATTATACTCCTCTACGTCCGCTACATTCTCAAAACTCAATTTGATAATACCTAGAATATCAAAATCAACTGCGGGCGGCAGATCCTTTTCCTATTTGGCGTCTAAACTCTGAAATAACCTACCTAACATTGTTCGGGAGGCAGACACACTCTTGCTGTTTAAATCTAGATTAAAGACCCATCTCTTTAACCTGGCATACACATAACATACTAATATGCTTTTAATATCCAAATCCGTTAAAGGATTTTTAGGCTGCATTAATTAGGTAAACCGGAACCGGAAACACTTCCCATAACACCCTATGTACTTGCTACATCATTAGAAGAATGGCATCTACTATAATATTAGTCTGTTTCTCTCTTGTTCCGAGGTCACCGTAGCCACCAGATCCAGTCTGTGTTCAGATCAGAGGGTCACTGCAGTCACCCGGATCCAGTACGTATCCAGACCAGATGGTGGATCAGCACCTAGAAAGCACCTCTACATCCCTGAAAGACAGCGGAGACCAGGACAACTAGAGCCCCAGATACAGATCCCCTGTAAAGACCTTGTCTCAGAGGACCACCAGGACAAGACCACAGGAAACAGATGATTCTTCTGCACAATCTGACTTTGCTGCAGTCTGGAATTGAACTACTGGTTTCGTCTGGTCAGAGGAGAACTGACCCCCAACTGAGCCTGGTTTCTCCCAAGGTTTTTTCTCCATTCTGTCACCGATGGAGTTTCGGTTTCTTGCCACTGTTGCCTCTGGCTTGTTTAGTTGGGGACACTTCAATTGCAAAGATACCATTTAAACTGAACTGAGCTGGATAATGACCTGAAACTGAATGAATCTGCAAAATCTGCAAACTGAGGGTGCAAAAAATCTAAATACTGAGAAAATCACTTTTAATGTTGTCCAAATCAAGTTCTTAGCAATATATATTACTAATCATGATTCAGCGTGAAGCAGACTGACACACAGAGTATCTGAACCGAACTGATTCTTTTGGTGATTGATTCTGAACTGATTCTGTGCTAATGTTATGATCTCTGTCAACTGGAATGCTATCGCTTTTAATTTAAAACGGGTAATTTAAAACAATTACTTATCAAATAGATGGAGTTCGAAATAAAGGCCTGCCTCTAATGAAAGACTGCTACCTTCTGCAGTTCAGGTAAATAAAGACCCCATGGACCACACTGAACAAAGGAACCATGGTACTGATGACACTCTAAATACAGAACTAAACGAGGGTAATAAACTAGACACACCTGAACCTGCGTTTACACTTGGCATTTAAATGCGACCTGTATCTGGATGTTGTCCACATACACATTGAAAAGAGAAGTGTAAACGCACTTCTGATAGGAATATTATCCAGTCAGCGTGTCTTGGTCCAGAGGTAGTCGAGGACGCATTGTGATTGGATCGCAGTGTAATGTTAACGATGGATTATCCATCATATCTGTATTCACAGGTGGACGTCACGCAAAACTTCTCTCACAAACTGTCAGAAAAAATCACCCTGTCTTTGACTTGTAAAATGTATTGTAAATGTATGACTTATTTAAATGTTGTGCGGGAAAGATCGATCCAATTGGTTATCCAGATAGAAAAGTCATGTTAATGTTGCCTTGTGTAAATGTGCTGTGTTCTGTTTGACTGATGATCTGATCTGCTTGATCGGATCACAATGATCGCATGTTAATTCCAAGTGTCAACGCAGCCTATGTCATGTCACACAAGAGGAGAAAACACACACACAAACAGACCTTACTCCTGACAGTATGCGGTTAATATTTATATTTAGTTATTGCAGTTAAAAATGTGTTGTTCACACTAGAAAGGATGCATGCTGCAAATAGTTTTAGAACCACTGTTGCAAGTCAAGTCATGATGTTAATGTGTTATCCGTTCCTAAGTGTCAGTCAGATATATGACTAATAGAAAGAGTTATAAAAGGCTTTTATCACTGAAAAAAATGAATACTGAAAACATTCTTTCTCAAGGTGTGGCAGACAGGAATCTCACCAGTATCAGGCAGCAGCATGAGCTATATAACCTATATTTTCTGTTCTCTCTTTAGTATGCTGTACTTTTCACAGCCTTGCGTAATCATGAAGTGGCCGGTAAATAAACCATTTCCCTTCCATTGTACAATAAGTGTGTTATGAAGACAACTCTGAACTTTGAACTTGGAAACTAATCTGACATTCATATCAATCTTTCTCTCCTGTAAACACTTTATTGCAGTAGTCTTGTGAATGAAAGCTTGAAGCAGCACTGTTTCAGATGCACACCCAGACAGTCATTATTATTAATGTGATCTGCTTAGTTTCAGAAACACATGGCCTTAACAGAGACAGCACTCTAGCTGCTGTTTCAGAAGTAGATAGCAGTGATTAAATTGAGAATGACTGACACATTTAAGGAACGATGTTTAATAATGTGGCCCTGTGATGGACTGCTCCTCTGTCCCGAGCATTTCAAGACTGTACAGAAGAGAGTGGATGGATGGATGAGTGTGTTAGACTGTAAAATGACATCAAACTGTGCTTTTGCTTTGCAGACATTTGGAGTTTTCTTTCACTGTCTAACGTGATAATGAAATGATTGCAGTGTGCGGTGTCTCAGCTGCTGCAGTTTCTCTATGATGGAGATATGATGAAACTATTGCTGTGTTCCAGTGTAAAGGAGGTCTGGGTCTGCTTCTGAGTGCAGCATACAATAACTAGAGGAATATAGTGCGGGCCAGAATCTCCTGAAGACAGAGCAGACAAGTGCTAAATGGACTTTGACCGTGTACGTTTACAGATTAACTCCTTATCACTGTCCGACCTCAACAGACTCCTCCACCCCACTGGCAAAAACACATTCTGATGTATATATATATATATATATATATATATATATATATATATATATATATATATATACATAATATATTTACACGTGTAACAGATGTGGGAACAGCAGGATGTGATCATACATCCTCCATTATTTCACATCCATTATTTTTACTTGTTTTCTTTTTGTGCTCCCTTCATTCTTTGTTTTTTTTTATTGTCTTTTTATTAGTTTTGATTTATTAATCCAACTGGAAACTTTTTTTTCCAGTTGGATTAACCCTTGTGGATTGTTCAAATTCACTACCCTTTCGAGTTGTTCGGGATGAAAACATCCACTCAATTAAACTGCTGTACAAATGTATCAGATTCATATTTTTTTTTTCCTTTTTTTTTTTTTTTTTTTTGCATAAATCTGTTAATCAACCTCAGTCCTGATCAAAACTACCAAATATTTTTTTTAAATCCAAGATTTTAACTCTTTAATTGCCAAGTTCATAAATGATGTCACTGATTTGGGGGGAAAACACACACAAAATGACTTATTTTCAATATAAAAGTAATTGTGGCTGGATTTTTTTTTTTACTTTTTATAACAGTCTTGGGCATGTCAAAGATTAGTAGCAAAATTGGCTTTGATGCATTTTTAGTTTTTGTGCAGTATTAGATTAATTTTTTTTTCTCCCTAATTTGTTGTTGGTGGCTGTTTTTGCCCCATTGACTTCCATTATAACGACATTTTTTGATTGCAAAGCCATGACACCATGTAATCATGCATTCTTGATTGTTTGTGGTTTTCCCTTTTGGGAAGTGGTAAAAAATTTTTTTTACAGTTGATCACTGGGACCATTAACCCTTTAAATAGGCCTGTGCAAAAAAAAAAAGGCTTGGTTTCTGGCTTGTATGTGGAGTTATATGGAGTATAACAACAAATTATAGTGTGTGTGTGTGTGTGATATTCTTGATTGTTGGTGGTTTTCGTTGTTGGGAAGAGGTAACATTTGTTATTTTTACAGTTGATCACTAGGTGGGACCATTAACCATTTAGATACGCCTGTACAAAAAAAAAAGCTTAGTTTCTGGCTTGTATGGAGTTATATGGAGTATAATAGCAAATTATAGTGTGTGTGTGTGTGTGTGTGTGGGTGATAGAGAGAGAGAGAAAGAGAGGGTGTGAGAGAGACCTTTGTGCACTTACCTTGATGTACAGTATCTGAAAAAATCTAAATATGCACCTCATGCTCTCAAAACTACATGGAGTAAACAAAAAAAAAAAACAATTTAAAAATTGGTAGTTTTGATCAGGACTGAGGTTGATTAATAGATTTATGCAAAAATATTAAAAAAAAAAATATTTATCTGATACATTTTTACAGCAGTTTAATTTAGTGGATGTTTTCATCCACGAACATCCCGAAAGGGTAGTGAATTTGCCCACAGTGTACCGTTGAGTTTTTGAAAAATTTCAAAGCATTTTCCCAAAATATGGGTCAAAATAAGATTTGTCACCAAAAACCATTCCATTAGCTCAAACACAGAGAAAGTTGTGGCCAAAATAAGACTCAACTTTACCCCCTAGTGGACGAAAACTTGGCATCCCCAACAACCCACAAGGGTTAATAAATGTATTGTTCCATGTTCATTTGTGTACCATGCAGCAAATCCATGTCCTGTTCTCCATTTTAAGTGTATCTCTGTGGCAGAATTACAGCGCCACATGCTGGTCTGGCATGTATACTACATCGGATTTTGTATGGACGCGGATATTTCTTGAGACGAGGGGAAAAAAGATTGGGGGTCCGTCTCTGTGTGGATGGGGCCGAAGAAGTAACGGGTAATTACGGTTATGGATAGAAATTTACAAATATAATATTTGCCTCTCAAATGAACTTGAGTAAAGTCATGAGTACTCCCCAAAAATGATACTCGAGTAAAGTACAGATCACTCAAAATTGTACTTAAGTACTGTACTCAAGTAAATGTACTCCGTTACTGTCTGGCTCTGTATATCATGTTAATATATTGCCATAGTTAAATTCCATAACATGCCAATTACTTGTGATACCAATTTAACATGTTCGCACATACATAAGTTCTTGCATAATTTTTTTCAGTTAATTCTTAGTTTTTGCCTTGATAATAGAAAATATGAGCTAGGCATCATGTATGACATGCCATTAGCTATTTAGAAGACATATCTTGTATGTATAGGGCTTATATGTGGATATGAAGAAGCAATACAGGAGACCTATATTTCCTGTATATGCACATATATTCACCTCAATTTTGCCTATATGTGGCATATATACACATATATGCAGCATATATATATATATATATATATATATATATATATATATATATATATATATACAGCATATATATATATATATATATATATACAGCATATATATTTATATATATATTTCCAAAGTCGACTCCAGTAATCTCTTCCCTGGTCCGGATGGCTTCTGCAAGCGGTTCAATAGCCAAATTAAATATGAATGTGGATAGGGGGCATCCCTGCCTACAGCCCCTATGTAGGCCAAATTTCTCTGAAAGATTACCATTTACACATATTTGTGCCTTTGGGTCACTTTACATAGATTTTATCCACCCAATCCATCTATCACCAAAGTTTAATCTCTTCAGTACTAAAAAAAAGTATGTAAACTAAGACACTCGACCCTGTCAAACGCTTTTTCTGCATCCAATGATATTACTGATGCTGGTCTATTGTGCAGTGTTGAGTGGTTAATTACATTCAATAAGCGTTTCATGCCTGTATAAAACCGGATTGGTCTAGGTGGATAAGCTGGGGCATTAAATCTTCTAGCCTATGAGAAATGAATTTAAATATTATTTTAAAGTCGACAGGGAGCTTTAAAATTGGACTGAAAGAGGCACAATCTGCAGTGTCTTTGTCTTTCTAATGTATTAGTGATATAACAGCTGTCCTCATTGTTTCAGGAAGAGTTCCATTTTGTGCAAAATCTGCAATCATGGGCATAAACAAAGGCTCAATTTCAGGCCAAAAGGCCTTATAAAATTCAATGGGGTATCTGTCTAGGCCTGGTGATTTTCCAGAGGGGAGTGACGAAATTGCTTGAAACACTTCCTTAGGAGTAAAAGAGGAGTTCTGTTTATTCAACTGTTTATAAAAGCCATGAAAAGAAGACTTAATATATTGCATATCATATTTCAATTGCCCTGACAAGTTACGTATGCATTTTATTGTACGTTCAGCATGTTCTCTTTTAAGCTGATAGACTAAAAGTTTACTTGGTTTGTTACCAAATTCATAATAATGTTGCCTAGTGAAAGTTAGCAGTTTTTTAGTGTGCTCAATCTGAAGCAAGCATTAAGATTATTTCATGCTCCCTTCATTCTATATTATCTTCATAATCATCATCATCATCTCATATTCTTATTTTATATGTAGTTGGTTTCCATTGGAGCAAAAACAGGAGTCAGCACAAACCACATCCAGCTATTTCTACACAGGATATTCAACTTTAAGGAGCCATGGAAGAAAATCAAGCATCTCAAATGGTTAGACAGCCACAAAAAACAGCACTGATGAGAAGAATAGACCAACATAAAGCACACACATTTCATACCACACATCATCAGCATTACTAAAGACAAATCAGAAGAGTTTTACTGCACAGACACTAATGGGTATTCCACAAATAAACAAACAAACAGATTGTAGTAGCATGGCGCCTTTAAGAAAGGGAAACATACATTTAGAAAATGGATGTTTGCGGGGAAAATAATTTAATTCGTATTTGGATTAATGTGATTGTTTCATGTAAATTTAGATCAGTCATGCGCGTCCAGGCATTGTTAGTTAGTAGTTGTGTTTATTTCCTGTTCTCACAAAATGTAGTCAACACGACTTTTGCTATAATTTTAGCATGGATATCATGTGTCTGAAATCACATGGCTTCGTGGGGGTGATTCCACAGAAGGGGCGGGGCCCTTGTCAATCAAGAAGCTCCCCTGGTAATTGTTTGACAACCGTTTTGGCTCAGATCCGGCCCACATCTGGCCCGCATGGATTTCACATGGGCCAGATATGGGCCTGATCTCGGCCAACACTATGTTGCTGTCTGGGAAGGTCAGTGACAGGATTCTGACTACATTTATGTTAAGAACATACATTTGTCATAAATAATACAATGTTCCTAATTGTTGTCATTATGTTTGTTATCTATTCAAGCAACAAAATATGTATTAAAGTGTTGAACATTTTCTGTTGTCCCACATTATCAGATTTCAGTCTTCAAATGGAGAAAATATGTATTTAAGGACTTTATATATCTAATATTGTCTAATATTGTCTTTATATGTCTAATGACAAGGGATACTATATGATATAATGAGAAATGGGTGTAAATGTGGAGTACTGGAGGTTATAGCATTAGTTCACAGTAGCTATCAGCTATCTAAACCAACTAGCTAGAGAGACGCTACAGAGATGGAATCTGGGAAATGTATTCCAATATCAAGCAAAGGTATCAAGGTGAAGAAAATTTCCGAAATTAGTTTAGTATATGCAACAGTTCAAACCCCTGAGCAGGAGGGGGATCTGCGCCCAGGCTAGTTGACAATGTTCTGTACACACACACTCACACACACACCCTGCACCCCCCCCCCCAACACACACACACCCTTCACACACCCCCAACACACACACACACACATACACACGCACACCCCCCCAATACACACACACACACAAACACACCCTGCACATCCGCTAACACATGCACACACACCCTGTATCCCCCAACACATGCACACACACACCCTGCACCCTACAATACGCGCACAGCCTGCACACCCCGCAACACACGCATACACACACACACCCCCAACACACGCACACACACACACACCCTGCACATCCCCTAACTCACGCACACACACACACACACACACACACATGCACAACTCCCAAAACATGCACACACACCCTGCATACCCCCCAACACACACACACCCTGCGCACCCCCAAAACATGCACACACACCCTGCACACCCCCAACACATGTGCACACCCTGTACACCCCCAAACACATGCACGCCTTGCAATCACACCCCAACACACGCACACCTCGCACCCCCCAACACACGCACACCCTGCACACCCCCCAACACACACACACCCTGGACACCACCAACACACACACACCCTGCACACACCCCAACATACGTGCACACACACACCCTGCACACCCTCCAACACACGCACACACACACCCTGTACATCCCCAACATACAGGCACACTCCCCCAAAACACACACACACCCTGCACACACCCCAACATACGCACGCCCTGCAGTCACACCCCAACACACGCACACCCTGCGCACCCCCCAACACACACACACCCTGGACACCACCAACACACACACACCCTGCACACTCCCAACACACCCTGCACATACCCCAACATACGTGCACACACACACATGCACACACATACCCTGCACACCCCCCAAAACAGGAACACACACACCCTGCACACCCCCCAACACATCCACACACACCTGGCGCCCCCCAACAAACGCACACCCAACACACTCCTCAACACATGCACACACACAAAAACACCCCACTACACATGCGCACACACAAACACACACCCTGCACCACCCAACAAACAAACACACACACACCCTGCAACCCCCAACAGACACACACCTTGCATCCCCCAACATACACACACCCTGAATAGCCCCCAACGCACACACACACACCTGCAAAACCCCCAAAACATGCACACACACCCTGCATACACCCACAACACACACACACACCCTGCACACCCCCAACACATGCGCACACCCTGCCCACACCCCCCCAACACACGCACACCCTGCACACACCCCCAACACACATGCACACCCCCAACACACCCCAACACATGCACACCCTGCACACACACCCCAACACACGCACACCTCGCTCCCCCCAACACACGCACACCCTGCAGACACCCCAACACACGCACACCCTGCAACCCTCCAACACATGCACACGCACACCCTGTACAACCCCAACACACGGGCACACCCCCCAAAACACACACACACCCTGCACACCCTCCACCACATGCACACACATACACACACACAAACAAACACACTCTGCACACCCCGAACACACGGGCACACACCCCCAAAACACACACACACCCTGCACACCCTCCACCACACGCACACACATACACACCCCCCATC
Organism: Carassius auratus; assembly: GCF_003368295.1. Lineage (NCBI taxonomy): Eukaryota > Metazoa > Chordata > Actinopteri > Cypriniformes > Cyprinidae > Carassius > Carassius auratus. Next base: position 183,512 of record NW_020525632.1, on the reverse strand, counting down.
ACACGCACACCCTGCACACACCCCAACACACGCACGCCCTGCACACACATCCCAACAAATGCACACCTCGCACCCCCCAACACACACACACACCCTGGACACCACCAACACACACACACCCTGCACACTCCCAACACATGCACACCCAAACACACCCTGCACACACGCACACCCTGCACACACCCCAACATACGTGCACATACACACCCTGCACACCTCCAACACACGCACACAGATACCCTGCACACCCCCCAAAACAGGAACACACACACCCTGCACACCCCCCAACACATTCACACACACCCGGCACCCCCCAACAAACGCACACCCAGCACACTCCTCAACACATGCACACACACAAAAACACCCCCCACACATGCACACACACAAAAACACACCCTGCACCCCCCAACAAACACAGACACACACACCCTGCACACCCCCTCAACACACACACACCCTGCAACCCCCAACAGACACAACACACCTTGCACCCCCCAACATAGACACACCCTGCACAACCCCCAATGCACACACACACACCTGCACAACCCCCAAAACATGCACACACCCCCTGCATACCCCCCCAACACACACACACCCTGCACACCCCCATCACATGCACACACACCCTGCACACCCCCAACACATGCGCACACCCTGCACACACCCCCCAACACACGCACACCCTGCACACACCACCAACACACACGCACACCCCCAACACACCCCAACACATGCACGCCCTGCACACACACCCCAACAAATGCACACCTCGCACCCCCCAACACACGCACACCCTGCACACACCCCAACATACACACACCCTCCAACACACGCACACACACTACAACCCCAACACACGGGCACACCCCCCAAAACACACGCACACCCTGCACACATGTAACTGGTGGTATTTATGCTCTCTGGGATATTTTTTTTTCTTCTTTGACAGGGTTACTCCTATCTGGCACCCAAATTTAAGTTTAACCTAAAGAGAGAAAAAATTGGTTTGAGTTTTTCAATTTATATTCAGGTCACTATGGTGTAACAACAATGGGTTGTACATAATAATTAACTCAAATGACATATAGGGAATTTGAATAATTAATCAGGAATTTGATTAATATACATCCCATATGACAGTTACACTAAATTTTATTGAAGATGAAAAATAGCTCAATTGTCTATACCAATAACCAATCACAGGGCACAGTAATTTACTCATTAATATGTCAATATTCCATTCTTCATATCAATTATTGTGATATCTCTTACTGTAAATTACTGCAAATCAAACAGTGGTTTGTCCATCAAACGGCCGTAAGATTGACCTATCAATTTTCAATAAAGTTATCACTTCTTATAATTCAAGGAAAATTATTCTCTGGCCATGAAAACATTATCCTATCATTATGATAAATTTAGTTTCTAAATTTAAAGCTTGTAGCTAAAGATCAGACACTTCAGTGACTCGTAATGTAAGTGGGGTGGAGGCCAAGGCAATCATGAATATATGGGTTTTTAATAATTGACTAATAATACATCAGACTACAAATCACACAGAGTAAATATGCGTACAACAATACAGACAGTAAACTTTGTACAAGACATAACGGAATCCAAATGAGGGAGAGAGAGAGAGAGAGAGAGAGAGAGAGAATGAATGAGATCGCAGAATGAGCTCAGGTATGAAAATCACAGACAGTAACTTTTTGGAAGCCAACAATGACAGCATTTAAATCTCCATAGAGAAAAATACTTGCATGGCCCAGCGTGTCTGAGCGTGGTCTTTTTGTGACGCTTTGTGCGCTGATCCTTTTGAAAACAACGTGCATGTGCCGGAGACCGTGTGACAGTGGTGGACAGTAACGGAGTAGCTTTACTTCGTTACTGTACTTAAGTACATTTTTCAAGTATCTGTACTTTACTGAAGTAGTTTTATTTTGAGTAACTTTTACTTTTACTTCACTACATTCCAAAGCATAAGATCGTACTTTTAACTTCACTACATTTCATAAAACATATCGTTACTCCCTATATTACGTGCTCCAACACGCAGAAGCGGTGTCTGATTCATCATGAACGAACTGAGTCTTTTCAAAATAAACCTTTAAATCGGATCGCAAATCGCACCAAACGATTCGTTTACGAATTAGAATGATCCGATTGCAGCTGTTCTGGAGTCGACCACTCACTGATTCAAATGAACCGTTTAGTGTGAGTCTACAGAAATAAGAACCGTGAGATATTGTGAGCGCGTGCGTCTGATGTTGCTAAAAGTAAGTTATTAATGTCGGAATTTAGGATTAATTATTGTAACTGAAAATCATATTTTTTATTATTTATTTTTTATATTTTATTTTGATAATTTAGAATTATTACTGAAATACAACCTTTTTTTGTTTCAAACAGTTCATTGAACAATAATAAATGAAGTACCTGAAGCTGACAATGAAGTAAATGTATAATAATTAGCAAAGATGATTAATTTAGCACTGTAAACGCGCGTGTGCGGGGCGGAGACGCGCCGCGGAGCGTCAGACACGCTTGAGGACCAAACACAGCAGAGCGGTAGGAAACTTCACTCCTCTCTCTTTTACTATAGCGATTTATTTTTAGATACGTGATCTGAATCTTTCATAGAGTTGTAGAGTTAGAGTTATTAGAGAAATATAATTATTTTTTACATTCTTTGGTCGAAGTTTTCAGATCGGCAATTCGGAGCATGTTCGCGACTCGGTTGATTCAGATCGGGACTCCGGAGCCTGTTCGCGACTCAGTTGATTCAGATCGGGACTTCACAGCCTGTTCGCGACTCGGTTGATTCAGATCGGGACTTCTGGAATTCGGAGCATTTTCGCAACTCCGTTGATTCAGATCGGCACTTCGGAGCATGTTCGCGACTCGGTTGATTCAGATCGGCACCTCGGAGCCTGTTCGCGACTCGGTTTATTTCTGATCGGCACTTCGGAGCCTGTTCGCGACTCGGTTGATTCAGATCAGGACTTCGGAGCCTGTTCGCGACTCGGTTGGTTCAGATTGCCAATTTGGAGCATATGTTCCCGACTCGGTTGATTCAGATCGGCACTTCGGAGCATGTTCGCGACTCGGTTGATTCAGATCGGCACTTCGGAGCCTGTTCGCGACTCGGTTGATTCAGATCAGGACTTCGGAGCCTGTTCGCGACTCGGTTGATTCAGATCGGCAATTTGGAGCATATGTTCCCGACTCGGTTGATTCAGATCGGCACTTCGGAGCCTGTTCGCGACTCGGTTGATTCAGATCGGCAATTTGGTGCATATGTTCCCGACTCGGTTGATTCAGATCGGCACTTCGGAGCATGTTCGCGACTCGGTTGATTCAGATCGGCACTTCGGAGCATGTTCGCGACTCGGTTGATACCGATCGGCACTTCGGAGCCTGTTCGCGACTCGGTTGATTCAGATCAGGACTTCGGAGCATGTTCGCGACTCGGTTGATTCAGATCGGCACTTCGGAGCATGTTCGCGACTCGGTTGATACCGATCGGCACTTCGGAGCATGTTTGCATCTCTGTTGATTCAGATCGGCACTTCGGAGCCTGTTCGCGACTCGCTTGATTAAGATTGGGACTTCGGAGCATGTTCGCGACTCGGTTGATTCAGATCAGGACTTCGGAGCCTGTTCGCGACTCGGTTGATTCAGATCGGGACTTCGGAGCATGTTCGCGACTCGGTTGATTCAGATCGGCACTTCGGAGCCTGTTGGCGACTCGGTTGATTCAGATTGGGACTTCGGAGCATGTTTGAGATTTTTTTTAAATTCAGATCTCGAAGCAGGAAATGTTTGTCAAACAGTTAATTGGTGATAAATGAATATTTGAACTTGAGGCTTTTTTTTTTCGACGAGTAACGTTAGACAGACATGAATGTTTATTCAGAACGGTACTGAAAATAAGTAAATATTGTAGCTGATGCTAAATGTCTAGCAGGCTTGCTGGTGCTAACTTGAGGTAATTTTTATAAATAATGTCCAAATATTTTTATTCAACCACCTATATATATATATATATATATATATATATATATATATATATATATATATATATAGATAGATAGATAGATAGATAGATAGATATAGATATAGATATAGATATATAGATATATAGATTACATCTGGGGAGAAAAGAAAGGATATGATGTTCAGAACATGGTAACTACAGTAATTATCAAAGAGGGGAAGAGATGCACCCCGTTTGGCCAGGGGTGTTTTTACACCGCAGACAATGTTTGAGAAGGAAAAAAATAATTAAGAAAATATAATTATATTTTCCTTAAGATGTTCTTCCTAACTTCAGGCCTTATTATCTTGTCATATATAACTGTGGTGTTCTGTAAAACCACAAACTTTAAAATACTTTTTTCTTACGGGTGAAGATCAGATTATCATCTCTGTTTTCTCTCAGGTACATCACAGTGTAACCTTCACAGTGAACATTACTCTCGTAAGCGTAGTCCATATCAACAACAAAAATATATCTTGACTCCATATAGTGGTTATTTTGGAAAAAATCCCAGGTATTTTGAGCAGTAGGATTATAAAAAATAAAAAAAATGTGCTAATATAAAATTAAATTAGCCTATATAAAATTGCAAACATCTATCTTTCAGTACTTTTTTACTTAAGTACATACAAAATTGAGTACTTTTGTACTTTCACTTGAGTAAAATTGAAAAAGGAGTAATTTTACTTTTACTGGTATAATATTTTATTATTCGTATCTGTACTTTTACTCAAGTACTTGATTTGTGTACTTCGTTCACCAGTGCCGTGTGACGCGCGTGTTAGCTGCGCTGGAGCAGCGTGGTCCTTTGTCTTCCGGCCGGGGCTGATGAGAAATCGCGCGGGATTTAAAGGTTCAACAATCAATTTTCCAGAATTCGTCTTCCTTGTGTGGAGAGGTGAATAGTTGAATAAACTTAGTAAAGAAAACAAAACAAAACAACGAAAACCAAAGCTTCTGAAGGAGCCATGATAATGGCTATCCTCTCCACCTCCTGGCTGGGAGGGACGGCGATGTTAGAGCGGCCCAAGGCCGCTCGGAGGGACGAGCGGAAGCGACCAGGGTTGACAGGAAAGCAGCGTGTGTGAAGGCAGAGAGAGGGCGGACCTTGTTCGGTCGGCTCTTGTGGCTTCGGATGGTTCAGGCCTCTTTTCGCGTGAACAACTAATGAACGTCCGCGATCTGAAGCGGGGAAAAGTTCCTTTGTCTCTGTGGAAACACCCACCCTACTAACTTTGGGGCTTATCAGACTTCAGCAGTGATATTCTAGCAAGTTCGTAATTCCAGATTAATACATTTTTCATTACTTTGCTTTAGATACATGGGTCTGTCAAAGCATGACGATTAAATAGATACCAAAAATAATATATATAAATGATCAAAACATGAAGTTACATTCAAATGCAGATATACTACATACATTTAAAGATTTGATTAACACATGATAAAACTACAGATTCTCCAATCTTTAATGCACCAAAAGCAATACTTCATACATGGAGACCACATCGAATAAGTAATAGTTTAGCATACATTGAGAAAAAGGTACCAGTGAATGGACTCTTTCCTGTCCTGTTGCCCAGTGGGGTCATAAAGTTTTATGAGCTGGTCAGGGGTAGGGTTACAGACTCATGATTCTTATTTGAGAACATTAAAATTAGGATACACATTTCCAAAGTATAAGCTAGTAAAAATTATAATCCTTGCATAACAAGGATTAACCATGGTACACACAAAACATAAAAAATACATATTATTAATAAAATGATGAAGGTAAGGAACTTCTAAGAAAGGTTTCTTTTTGTGTATGTGTTGGAATGTGGTGGGGGTTTCATATCTCCTTTGAGGCTCGCATGGGTATCGTAAATAATTTAAGTCCAGCCAGGCAGGCACCAGGCCAGGCATTTAGTGTAAAAAGGTTTCATGTTATATGCTTGAATTTAACCGATGAATCGATGACCTGCATATGCGTTACAATGGGAAGCCGGTCAGGAAATAATTCATGTGTATTGTGTGAATATGGATTGGTTTACTGGTTGAATGTTTGGTTCAATGACAAACACATTGGTTTATCATACATTGGTATAACCAGACATATACTGGTTTAGATACATCGGTCTGATCAAGTGTATATGGGTTTGCTCCTTTATACACTGGTTTGTTCGAGTAAACATTGGGCTCCTCAAATATGCATTGGTTTCCCCAACTATATATTGGTTTAGATACATCAGTTTCTACAACTATATATTGGTTTCCTCAACTATATATTGGTTTAGATACATTGGTTTCCTCAACTATATATTGGTTTAAATACATCAGTTTCCCCAACTATATATTAGTTTAGATACATTGGCTTCCTCAACTATATATCGGTTTCCTCAACTATAGATTGGTTTTCTCAACTATATTGGTTTATATACATCGGTTTCCTCAACTATATATTGGTTTAGATACATCGGTTTCCTCAATTATATATTGGTTTAGATATATCGGTTTCCTCAACTATATATTGGTTTTCTCAACTATATATTGGTTTAGATACATCGGTTTCCTCAATTATATATCGGTTTAGATATATTGGTTTCCTCAACTATATATTGGTTTTCTCAACTATATATTGGTTTAGATACATCGGTTTTCTCAACTATATATTGGGTTATATACATCGGTTTCCTCAATATATATCGGTTTCCTCAACTATATATTGGTTTCCTCAACTATATATCGGTTTCCTCAACTATATATTGGTTTAGATACATTGGTTTCTCAACTATGTATTGGTTTTGATACATCGGTTTCCTCAATTATATATTGGTTTCCTCAATTATATATTGGTTTCCTCAACTATATATCGGTTTCCTCAACTATATATTGGTTTCCTCAACTATATATTGGTTTAGATACATTGGTTTCCTCAACTATATATTGGTTTCCTCAACTATATATTGATTTCCTCAACTATTTATTGGTTTCCTTAACTATATATTGGTTTTCTCAACTATATATTGGTTTCCTCAATTATATATTGGTTTAGATACATCTGTTTCCTCAACTATATATTGGTTTAAATACATCGGTTTCCTCAACTTTATATTGGTTTCCTCAGCTATTGGTTTAGATACATTAAAGTTTGTTAATTTATACAATGGTTTGTCAAAATACAGGTTGTTGGCTCAAATGTAAATTGGTAAGGACCCATTGGTTTGCTGGTGAGTTGATGGGGTTGTCACAACTGTTTTCTACATCAACATATTATTTTATTACTTTAAACAAGAGGTATAACAAAAAGAGTGTATAGAGTGCAGATAATTTGCTTAAGTATTTTAATTAATATACACTCCTTTACATATTGAGTCATCCAAATTGTATTTCCTTGAGTGATTTCTTTGTTACTCAAGTGAAATTGTCAGGGTATTGTCGGGAGTTAGTCCTACACAGTAATAAATTAACAACACAGACACAAATAAGAAGTAGGAGTTTAATAAAAAACATTTTTGATCAGGCCTGTTGATTTTTATTATAATTAAAACATTTGTATCTGACAGTTTTTTCAAAGATATGCACATAGTGTGGTTTTATGCATTCATGAGCAAAAAAAGATAATTTAATTAAATCTGTAAAAAAATTATTTAGAGGATCTTTTATGAGCATTTGAGATGTTTCTTCCTATGAGCATTGGAGAAAGATTGCACAACTGGATAACTGACAATTATGGCGTATACGATAAAATACGGTATATCCAAAATATAAGTAATAGCAAACAATGGAATTATAATAAATTCTATTTTTTAAGCAATTAAGGAAATTATGATAAATTATATTTTTAAGCAAGTGCAAGCAAATAGGATGAACACATACTGAGAATTGAGGAATATAGAAGAGAGGTCTAATGTCATACCAGGCCTGCAGGAAACAGTACATGAAGAAGTGGGCTAAGGATTGTTTTTGCATATCAGTATTATAGAAATCAGCATTATGCCAAATGGAAATGTCAAATTGTACGGTACTGTATTTAGATCTCTTGGAAGTATACAGATAAACTCTAGGTAATTTTTGTAATGCACGTTCAAGAGCAATTAGATACAGTTTACACATGATATATATATTTAAGATATTTGGCTCCTGCTGATTTGTGTGCCAGTGAATTGTCTTTATAAAACTACTATATAATAATAATAATATAATAATTATGCCAGCTATGGATTATGAGTATGCTCTGGATCTACAGTAAAAAAATATATATATATAGTAGTACAGGCACACTCTTGAATAATACTTTATGCTGTGCTGTTTTTTTTTTTTATTTTTTTTTTTTATAGTACCTTCTTTAATCCCATTACTGCAGGTTGAGATGGATAAAATACTACTAAATATTTATGAGCTTAACCTGGAAATGGGCTTTTGGATCAACTTAAAAACTTCAAAAAGCAAAAGTTGGAGCCAGAACCCCTGTTTGGACTGCAAAGAGCCTACTCAGAATTGGGTATTACAAATATTAAAGTTAGTCAGTGTTGATTTACCAAATACCCCATGTACGTTTAGTTGATTTTCAGTTGTATGATAAATTTAAGAATTATATAACTGACTTTTAGGGGATGGTTGAGAGGTACTTTTTAACCAAGTATTATACTCAGTACAGTAGGATCCTACCTGTGTTCACAGTGTATATGCAGTGTAAATAACAAAATTCCATTAAAAAGTCATAAGGAATAGTGTAGCTGTGTTTACTTTCCAAAACATAAGCTTTTCAAGATGCACATGGAAATTTGTCTGATCCTTTGTCGATCGTGGGCAGCAGCACAGACTGTTAACTGTGTACTAATTTGATCTAATATTTGTTTTTATTTTAAATGTTGTAGATTTCAGTAGCAAATAGGCCTGGTTAGAAGACAGACATACAATAAAAGATGAAATTATGTATTTATGAACCTCAAGATGTCTTGATAAAACTTCTGTTTTCTGAAGACTCCAAAGTGGGCAAGATGATACTAAAAAGAATTCTTTGCAATCCATCAAAATATGCCCGAACTTCATCTAAACTCATTTTCAACAACCTTTAACCATTTTTGAATAGATGAGGAAGTTAGTTTGATTCTGTGATCATGTGATCTTATCATGTGACCAGAAATTTCACACATCAATTCTGAAAATATCCAAACTTATATAACCAATGTGTGTTTAAACAAACCAATATATAGTTGAGGAAACCAATGTATCTAAACCAATATATATTTGAGAAAACCAATATATAGTTGGGGAAACCGATGTATCTAAACCAATATATAGTTGAGAAAACCAATATATAGTTGAGGAAAGCAATGTATCTAAACCAATTTATAGTTGAGGAAACCAATATATGGTTGAGAAAACCAATATAAAGTTGAGAAAACCAATATAAAGTTGAGAAAACCAATATATAGTTGAGGAAACCGATGTATCTAAACCAATATATAGTTGAGAAAACCAATATATAGTTGAGGAAACCAATGTATCTAAACCAATTTATAGTTGAGTAAACCAATATATAGTTGAGAAAACCAATATAAAATTGAGAAAACCAATATATAGTTGAGGAAACCGATTTATCTAAACCAATATATATTTGAGAAAACCGATATATAGTTGAGGAAACCAATATATAGTTGAGGAAACCGATATATAGTTGAGGAAACCAATATATAGTTGGTTTAATACAGCTCCATGTAGCTGTTTTTATTTTATATTTTTTTCTCTATAATCTTTCTTACTATCACTGTCTGTTTGTTTGTTTGTTTTTTAAGTTGTAAAATATAACTTAATTCACACCATATTTCTGATATTATCGATCAATCTTATCAGATTAACTTTGATCATTCACTCTTCCGTGACTGCAGTACACCTGCAAAGCGTTAGCACCCGTTAGCTTGTCATTAGCGTTTTCTTTTCTCCTCTCCTCTCTCTCGCTCCAGTTTTTCACAAGTTCATCAAACAACCGCAGTAAGAATATTTCATCAAGCACGGTGAGTAATGGCTTCGCCTACTATCGTTATTTGCACCTCTTGCCACATGTACAGTTTATCTATCTCTGTCGCTGATGAGGGATTCACATGTGATAAATGCAGGGAAATAGTTAGGCTGACAGAGAAGATTTCAGAATTAGAGACACGCATCCAAACTTTAATTGAGGACAGTAAGAATGTTAGGGCTCTAGATACGGCTTTGGATGCGTCTAGCTCAGGGACTCCTGTACATTGTCCGGTTCCAGCAGAGCCCCTGCAGCAGGGCAACTGGGTGACGGTGAGGCAGCGTAGTCGCGGGTCAAAACACCGCTCTTCTGTTCCCATCAAAACATTAAACAGGTTCTCCCCACTCAGTGATGCACCCACTGAGAAACCTGATGAAAGTGCTCTAGTTATTGGTGATTCTATTGTACGGAACGTGAATATAGAGACACCAGCCACCATAGTCAAATGTTTACCTGGAGCCAGAGTGCCTGACATCTTGGCAAATTTAAAAGTGCTGGCTAATGCTAAACGTAAATACAGTAAGATTGTTATTCATGCCGGCGCTAATGATGTTCGACTTCGCCAGTCGGAGATCACTAAAAATAACTTTAAAGAGGTGTGTGAACTTGCAAGCACGATGTCAGACACTGTAATATGCTCTGGTCCCCTCCCTGCTTACCGTGGTGACGAGATGCATAGCAGATTGTCATCACTCAATGGCTGGATGTCTAAGTGGTGCCCACAGAATAACATAGGTTTCATAGACAATTGGACGAGCTTTTGGGGCAGACCTGACCTGTTTAAAAGAGATGGTCTTCATCCCTCCTGGGGTGGCGCCACTCTTCTGTCTAGAAATATGGCACATAGTTTTAGTGTTTATACTTGACTAACTGGGGCCCAGGTCAGGAAGCAGACAGACTGGCTAAACCGACCGTCTGCTAGCTGCCTCCCGTCACAGAGGTCAGTTAATTCTCAGCACATAGAGACTCTTTCACCTAGATATCACACTATAGAGACTGTGTCTGTTCCCCGAACTAGAAAATACAAAAAAACGTCCAAACCAAGTTAAGGTTAACAATTTAATTGAGATTCAACAAATAAAAAACAAATGCAATATGGATAAACAAATGATAAAGATTGGCTTATTGAATATCAGATCCATTTCTACGAAAACACTTTTTGTAAATAATATGATAACTGATCATAATATAGATGTGCTCTGTTTGACAGAAACTTGGCTAAAACCTGATGATTACATTATTTTAAATGAGTCCACCCCCCAAGATTACTGTTATAAACATGAGCCGCGTTTAAAAGGCAAAGGGGGAGGAGTTGCTTCAATTTATAACAACGTTTTCAGGATTTCTCAGAGGGCAGGCTTCAAGTATAACTCGTTTGAAGTAATGGTGCTTCATATAACATTATCCAGAGAAACCAATGTTAATGATAAATCCCCTGTTATGTTTGTACTGGCTACTGTATACAGGCCACCAGGGCACCATACAGACTTTATTAAAGAGTTTGGTGATTTTACATCCGAGTTAGTTCTGGCTGCAGATAAAGTTTTAATAGTTGGTGATTTTAATATCCATGTCGATAATGAAAAAGATGCATTGGGATCAGCATTTATAGACATTCTGAACTCTATTGGTGTTAGACAACATGTTTCAGGACCTACTCATTGTCGAAATCATACTCTAGATTTAATACTGTCACATGGAATTGATGTTGATAGTGTTGAAATTATTCAGCCAAGTGATGATATCTCAGATCATTATTTAATTCTGTGTAAATTTCATATAGCCAAAATTGTAAATTCTACTTCTTGTTACAAGTATGGAAGAACCATCACTTCTACCACAAAAGACTGCTTTTTAAGTTATCTTCCTGATGTATCCAAATTCCTTAGCATATCCAAAACCTCAGAACAACTTGATGATGTAACAGAAACTATGGACTCTCTCTTTTCTAGCACGTTAAATACAGTTGCTCCTTTACGCTTAAGGAAGGTTAAGGAAAACAGTTTGACACCATGGTATAATGAGCATACTCGCACCCTAAAGAGAACAGCCCGAAAAATGGAGCGCAGCTGGAGGAAAACAAAACTAGAAGTATTTCGTATTGCTTGGCAGGAAAGTAGCATATCCTATAGAAAAGCATTAAAAACTGCTAGATCTGATTATTTTTCTTCTCTTTTAGAAGAAAACAAACATAACCCCAGGTATTTATTCAATACAGTGGCTAAATTAACGAAAAATAAAGCCTCAACAAGTGTTGACATTTCCCAACACCACAACAGTAATGACTTTATGAACTACTTTACTTCTAAAATCGATACTATGTAACAGATATGCAGATCATCGATTCATGTGTTTAATTCAGATTTTCCAAATGAAACTCTTTTTGCACCAAGTGCCTGGCCTGGCGCCAGCCTGGCTGGACTTAAATTATTTACGATGCCCATGCGAGCTTCAAAGAAGAAATGAAAACCCCCCAACCACATTCCAACACTGGAGACAAAGGAACTTTTCGTATAAGTTCCTTACTTTCATTTTATTATTAATATGTATTTTAATTATGTTTATGGATTGCATAAAATGGTTAATCCTTGTTATGTGAAGAGTATAAGTTGCAAGCTCATACTTTAGGAAATGTCTCTCCTCACTTTAACCTTCTCAAAGAGAGCCATGTTTCTGCAACCCCCACTTTTACAGGTTGTAAAAGTTTACGACCACACAGGACAGGAGAGAAGCCAAATCACTGGCTTCTTTTGAACAATGCATTCTATGGAATGTATTCATTAACTTTCTGTTTTTATGTTTTATAAATGTATTACGTATTCCCTTTTGGTACATTTAGATGTTTCCCAACATCTGCAGTGTTATCATGTGTTAAGCAAATCTTTAAATGTGTAATTCGATCTAAAAATTAGATCTTTGATCATATATATATTATGTTTAGTCTTGTTCTAATCGTCATGCTCTGACAGACCCATTTATCTAGAACAAAGTAAGGAAATGTATGTAATCTGAAGTACAAACTTGCTAGAAATATCCCTGATGGAATCGGACAGGCCCTAGATCATCGGGGGGGTAGGGGTTGCCTCCACAGAGACAAAGGAACTTTTCCCTCCGCTTCAGATTGCGGACATTCATTGGATGCTCCCTCGAAAATGGGCGTGAACTATTTCAAGCTATAAGAATTGACCAAACAAGGTCCACTCCCTCTTCTTCTCATTCTCTGTTCTCGGACACGCTGCTCTCCAACGTTGCTTCCGCGCCCTCAGCACAGGGGCTGAGAGAAAAAGCCATTTTAATGGCTCCTTTGGAAGCTTTCGTTTTCGCTCTTTTCTTTTCTTTTCTTTACTAAGTTTATTCAACTATTCGCCTCTCCACGCAAGGAAGACGAATTCTGGAACAATGTTTGTTGAACCTTTCAAATACCGCGCGAGGACAGAACAAAGGACCACGTGCTCCACGCTCACGCCAAGCGCAGCGTGCATGCGCGTCACATGGCCTCCGTTTCATGGCACATGGCTGTTTCAACGGGAACAGCGCGCAAAGCTCACAAGCTCGACGCCGATCTCACGCCACTCACATGGGACACTTTTGCAAGTATCACTTTCTCTATGGAGATTTAAATGCTGCTTTAAAGTGTTGTTATGATCTGATTTGTTGTTGGCTTTCCAAAAGTTACTGACTATGATTTTCATACCTGAGCTCCTTATGTGATCTCATTCTATTCTCTCTCTCTCTCTCTCTCTCTCTCTCTCTCTCTCTTTCTTTTATTTGGATTCGTTATGTATTGTATAAAGCTTACTGTTTGTATTGTCATACGCATATTTACTCTGTGTGATTTGTAGTTTGATGTATTACTAGTTTAATTATTAAAAACCCATATACTGACGATTGGCTTGGACTCCACCCCACTCACATTACGAGTCACTGGGATGTCTGATCTATAGCTACAAGCTCTAAATTTAGAAACTAAATTTATCATAAGGATAGGATAATATTTTCATGGCCAGAGAATACTTTTCCTTGAATTATAAGGCGTGATAACTTTATTGAAAATTGATAGGTCTACAGTGGTTTGCTGGACATACCACGGTTTGATTTGCAGTAATTTACAGTAAGAGATATCACAATAATTGATATGAAGAATGTAATATTGACATATTAATGAGTAAGTTACAGTGCCCTGTGATTATTTATTGTTATAGGCAATTGAGCTATTTTTCATAATCAATCAAATTTAATGTAACTGTCATCTGAGATTTAAATTAATCATATTCCTGATTAATTATTCAAATTCCCTATATATCATTTGAGTTAATTACTATGTAAAACTCATTGTTGTTACATTATGGTGGAGGAAACGCGGGCATTTCAAACTTCGTTTTGTGAGCAATCAATCTATGTATATGGTTTTTAATAATTTCTGCACGTGCGGTATGAAATTATGTAATGTTACTTGTGAGATAAGTCGCAAGACGCGAACTCACTACTGACTGAGGCAAAAAGCTGGTCAGTCAGCGCGCTAGGTATTTGTAGAAACTTAACAGTACAGTCACTGTTACTTTTGATGAAAGTAAACTGCAGTATAATGTTAAAAGTATCCTGTTAAGAAAGACCAAAAATCTTTTTACAGTGAAAACATTTTAATATGAATAATTAAAAGATAAAGAAATCTTTTAATAGTTGCAACATGTAAATCTGAACCTGAGCGATGTTCCTCTGATTCAGTTAAAAAGGCCTTGCTTATTGAATTCGTGGTAAACCACAATAATATTCAAAAATAAAACGATAAAAACTCCTGGTCTAAAATTGGCTTAGCTACCCGATTTTTAAACCTAAAACATTTAAATCATAAGTGCTATTTTGATAAATGTTTATTGGAGTCAACAGTTGGAAAATTCCTGTTTTTATTACAGTTGTGTTTTGGAAGTGAACGGATCCTTCTTCAACCTATGTTAATATAGCACCTCAGAGATTAAAACCTTTGGTTTGTTACTTGTGATTTTTGATGCAGAAAATCAGCCTGACAAACGATCAGATCATTTCTAAGTCATATTGAAATTGTAGTTCCGCTATCTAAACACCAGAGGGAACGTGTGGGTTAGAAATTTCAGGTTTACACCCTGCTTTCTGATTCCAGCTTGCATGAGTGCAAAGCTGCCAACCTGTGGCCATTTCAGATAATGCGCTCTGATTGCTAATTTATAATCCCCTGTGATGTATATTTGAATTGGATGTCTAAATTCTCGTTAAGTATTTGCATTTACAGCTTTGCTCGTGCGAATATTATTACAGGGAAACAAAAGAATGTTCCCTGCCTTTGACTGTTTACATTTACTTTGAGTTTGGTTCAAACATGATTTGAATTAAAATGTAATTGTTAATAGTGGAAATCTAGATGTGTCAGGTCAACTACGGTTTGACCCACTTAGAAGGTAAGCCATCTAGTGGCAGTCTCCTGTTAAATCGACTAACAGACCTCTGTCTTTTCCATTCTGTTTGAATTGCATGTCCACTTTTACCCTCTTTGATTAATCTTACACTGTTTGATTAATTTCATGATCATTAATGATAACTTACAAGCTATCAATGGTTATTATAGAATATTATTCAGATTTCCTTTTTAATTCATACATGCTTATTTTAAATTTTGATTTAAACCAGTTTTGAATTTTTAATTTGAATTAAGTTTTCTGCTCAGCAGGTTAAAGACAGAGAAGCAGTACTTTCCCCCTTGTGGTGAAAACCAGCTACTCCTTCTCTCTTGTTTCATTCCTGTTTTTTTTTTTTTTTTTTTTTTTTTTGATGATTATTATTTTGCTTCTCTCTTTTGACTTAGGTTATTTTGATAATTACCATCATTATCATAATTCCTTTGTTTTGTTTTATCATGATTAGGTAAAGCTGTTACCTTTCCTCTCTACATATAGATACTCAATTGATGTTACACAAACCAAACCTTAATTAACTTTAAGTTTCCTTTGTTCATCCTTTGTGTATTTGATTGTAGAACTCCCTTGGTGATTGGACAGTCATCTCAGGTTTCCAGTGAGCAAGGCTGCCCGACCGGTGTTACCGATACTGGCTGCGAGTGAAACTCGGTCCCTCTTGTCTCAAGAGACATCAGCAATTTTGGCACTCCAAAGGTTGTGCTAAAAGTCACAAGCCGTGCTGTCCTGCGCCACGCCAGAGTAACGGAGGACCGGGGACACTGCGGTTCAGTGTTTGGGGAGCACCGGGGAGGTTGACCAAGCCACTGGTTCCCACCTGAATTACTTCAATTCAACCAGGTGAACCAAAAGTGATAAAACCTATCCACTTATTATAAGCCACAGAATATTAGATATTCCCCCGGATATATTTTAAGTGTTCTGACCCTTTTGCTTCTTTAAGCCACACCATATTTCTAGGTTTCCTACCCAGATAGCCCACTCACCTGTTGGCCCTATCTTAAAACCTAGCAGTAGGCTTAGGCCTCCTCATTCTCACTAACACATTGTGTTTCTATTGTTTTCATCTCATTTCAAGTGTTGTGTTTCACTTTGATCTTTTTCTACCCTCTGTTCTGTTGTGATTTGTTTCTTTCATTTCACATAGAGACAGTAACCTGGGAGCCACCAACGAAGTTAAATAGTAGAGCGACCACCAGCAGCCGGTGTCATCACACGACCCGCTAGGCTACTGCCTGTCAAACCTCCATTTCAGGTCCTTCGTTGATCCAAGTTAATTGGCTACTTAACTGTCTGACTGTTTGCATCAGTCAGCCCCAAAATTCTCATAAACGGCACAGCCCGTATGAATATAGCTCATTAAATGTAGAACGAACTTGCATTGGTCTTTTTGTGTGTGTGTGCTGTGCTTCTCTCACTGACAGAGAATCAGGATGTTCCAGGCATCCAGTCCAGCAGTCCACGGGGGCCACCTCTCGACATGGCTGAAAGCAGTGACGACCCCCTTCCTGCCCAAGGACGCCAGTAACCTGCAGCACCCAGAGCAACTAGACACCGAGCTAGATGAACTGATGGCACGCGATCCAAACCAAAGCGACTACTACAGAGAACTCGCCAGGATCTTCGGAAGCCCAGTTCCCATTCTCGTCGCCCAGAAACGGCTCAGTGAACGTGGGGCAACATCGCGGAGGAGGCCTGGAAGGACCAGGCCCCAACCCAGAGTCATCTTGATCAGCTCCTCCTCGAGACCCAGAACCAGCGCGAGAAAGAGGACGACACAGATCCAGAGCTACAGAAAGGAGTTGAAAGACTTCACAATGCCCTGCAAGATCTTCGCCTCGACACGGATCAAAGAGAACAGCTGGAGAGAGAAGCCAGAAAAGACCTCACCAAAAAAAACTCCAGCAAGGTGACACTCTCCTAAAAAGAGCAGAGACTGAATTGAAAGAAAGAGACTATAAAACCTGGGCCTGCAAAACACACTTGCAAGTGGCCCGAGTTAAATTCAACAAGCTTACTCTGCAGAGAGACAAGCTCCAAGATGAACTTGACACTGTTCACACAGAACTGAGACAATCTCACAGATTACAGAGTGGCTGGATCGGAGAAACGCACACCACAAAATTTCTCCCGGGCCGCCACTCCAACCCTTTCAGCCAAGAACCCAGAGCTGGAAAAGGGGGTGTAATCTCCCTTCTAAGGAAATCAAGAGCCAGCTTACAAGAACATCTGTCAACAACGGAGGGAAGAGAACCCTTCCAGAGAACGCATGTCACCAAACCCTGCACTGCTCACAGAGAACTTCACAAGCTAGCCAGAAGCATCTCTACATTCATTCCAGATCCTGCAGGAGGACATGATGTTCATGCTTCTTTACAAGCCATTGACTTTCATTTGCAAACTGTCGCCAACGTGACAGATGTGAACACATTGTACCTGTTAAAAATCACGGCCAGCCGTGATGTGCATTGCTTTCTGGATCGTCAACCAGAGACTGTCAAAGCGTACTACCAGCAACTGCTACAGACTTTGATTCTTGAATTCTCTGATCCAAACTCAGACCATGGGCTCCTTATTGCTATGGACCTCAAACAGGGCCGATTTGAAAACCCACAGACTTTCTGTAGTCAGCTACGAAACACCTACTTCGGAGCATGCAACGAACCAGGTATGGAACAGGATTTCAACTTAAAAACTCTGTTCCTCCCAAACCTACATGCCAGTTGGAGTTTTCATCTCAGAGTCCCAGCGTGTCCCCGTAACAAGACTACACAAGAGTTACGGAACTTAGCCCACAAAGCTTGCACCAAGCAAAAGACTATTTGTGAAAAGACTGTGAAAAAACCCAAAGTCTCTGTCTCTGAGCACTGCTTGGAGTTAACCCTAGATGGCGCCCTACAACACCACAGTCACAGACATTTTTACAGAGAGTCAATACCGTTCCAAGCCAGCAGAGGGCAACACAGTGCAGCCACGTCTGAGACAGCAGAGATCCTGAGGGTGCTGAAAGACATTTTCACATGAAAACTCACAAGGAAGATGAGCCAAGCACCCAGAACACTGCCCGTCATCTACAGACCACAGAGCTAACTGTCACAGCACAAGGTGACAGCAACACCCAAGCTCCACAGTCAACAGCTGCACACCCTGAACGAGACAGCACAGGTCCTCACGCCAGGTACCACAAACACAAGGTACCAGAAAATGCTGTTTTGACTACCTGCCTTCGCAGCGAGCTACACAAGACCGGTCCTCACCACCCACCGATCGTCCCACCTGCCCTGATGCCAACATTCCTGGGCAGCCCTGTCAAAAAGGGGGTGGGCCGAAAAGGAGTCAACAGGGAAGACCTGATCGACACAGGATTAAACCCGACGGGGATCTCATCTCACCTTTTCAAAAGACTCCAATTTGAAGCTAAGAGACAAGATCGAACTCTTACACCTCAAACTTATGAACTGAATGTACAGGTGTACAGACAGGATGACATCCAGTTTGAACAGGTTGTTTCCATTCACCTGACATTCGTTCCGATGAGTCTAATACATCCCATGTATGTCCCACCAATGAACACTCATACATTGCTCATCGACAAAGACCTGCTAGAACACTTTGACCCTTTTCTGAACTTCAAACAGCTAAAAGACTTTGCTCAAGTGCGAGAACCTCTTTCTCTCCAGCCACACAGGTTGCTAGAGCCAGACTGTCAGGTCGCAGAGGTCATGGGAACTCCCACAGAGCCAGACGGTCAGGTCACAGAGGTCAGGGGGAACCCCAGCAGCCAGCCATGAGTACAACGCCCTAACAACAGGCCCAAGTTCAAGCTTCTGTACCTTAGTCAACAAACAGGGTACGGTGGTACCAGCTTACACCAAAGGGGTCGCTGTTCGGCTCAACCTGCAAGGTGGTCAAACCTTACACCACACGCTGGGTTTCTTCCAATCCTAACCTGAATGTGTGGAACTCGGACTCACACTTGCAAACAACAAGCATGTCAAACACCAACACCTGTTCCAGCAATGTGATAACATCACAAAAACACACAATGTGATCGTGTACTGGAAGAAGGTAAAAGGACAATCGAAGTTACCAAGTCTAGACGAGGACTTTAAAGATCAAACTGACACCCTTGCCAAAACTGGCACACTAAACAACATTCTGTGGTCACTCCCAACCCACCC
The DNA here is from genome assembly GCF_003368295.1 of Carassius auratus. Classification (NCBI taxonomy): domain Eukaryota; kingdom Metazoa; phylum Chordata; class Actinopteri; order Cypriniformes; family Cyprinidae; genus Carassius; species Carassius auratus. The sequence goes on along the minus strand of NW_020525632.1, from coordinate 163,835 downwards.
ACCCACATTCAAGGTTGAAGTGATTACACACAGCACAAGAACTTTACTAGCTAAACTGCCTACCTCAGAATCGCTTACGCAGGCTCCGTTGTCTACACAGACCAACATAGCGGACATGCGGGCTTCTGAAACCTTGATAATGACTTTGCTTTACCACCTCTCAGACCCCTCCATCCACCCTGGCAACCAGTCTACAGTCACTGACAACCAAAGCCCCAGACCACTGCATGATACACAAACCATGCTGCGTGCACAGAACAATATTGTGGGTTGTGCACCGTCTGACATCACAATGCCAGGGCGTGTAATGCCACGGAGCAAAAGGGGGATAAGGCCAATATATTTCCATGACGCAGCATGTGCTGCACCACGCAGCACCAGAGCCACTGACAAAACACTGAAGCAAGCGTCATGCCAGCAGCAAGATGTGGCAAAACATGGGCGAGGGCAAGCTAAACCCAGTCGCCGCCCACGAAGCAAAGCGACCGTCCTGTCCAACCAAAGACAGGCCTTGTTTGTTTCTTTCTCCCCTTTCTCTCTCTCTCCCCCTATTATCTGTACCAGGATGCTGCTGTGGTTTGCCGTGCCGTGCTGTCAGCCAAAGAGAGGACAGCTGCCACCGAGAAAACCGCTGAGACTCCTGACTACCGATGACAGGGCACACTACCCCAGCACTGTAACCGAATACAGCTGTACAATGTTCCGATGGAGAGAGGACTCCCTCACTCACACTGAGGCCGATGTCAAACACCTGTTCAGCCAACATGAGAAAGTGACTGTTACACAAATGGAGTTAAGTGGACACCACCACCGCTCCAAACAGTTCCTGGGAGCTTTGCTTAGAGCCGCTGCTGCCGCCAGGATGTTTAACATTGTTATGTCCAGTGTCAATGCAGCGAACCAGACTGTAAACTCCTTGAAACCACTGTTTACTGTCTTCCAGAAGAACTTTACCCAGACTCAGCTGTTTACAGCATTAACAACAGACATGCTGTTGAAGTGAACGTGCTCCTGAACCAACCCATCAGCGAGTCAAGCCAAGCCTCGTACACAAGTCACAGAAACTCAAGCAGAGATTGTGGGTAACAGAGGGCTCATCAACACTCCTGTGCGCTCAGCTACGCTGACCTACGACCAGCATGACACTGCCACCCGTGCCAACCTGCTGGACCAAGTACTGAAAGGTACCACCCAACACATTGACAGTACTCCTGTCGACACAGCCCTCCAAGCACTGTCTCGACAGCCCATTCTGAACCAGTCATCTGCGGTCCGAGCCTGGACTGCTCCCGACACTGCACGGTGCATCTCCACCGTCATTGGTCCCGCCCTGACTCTTGGCGTGACCTTCATCCTATACAGGATACTCAACGGATGCAAACCTCTACAGCCAAACTCATGACAACTGTGGCTGGAGGTCTCCGATGGAATCCCCGGAAAAGGGACGCAAAGTCAAAGACAATACCGAACCTCACCAAGCTGAATCCTCAGCTTCAGGAACCACCTGTCATCATGACCCACCTGCTGCATGACCATCACAATTCACTTGTCATCTGCCCATCCTGATGATTGCCGTCCGATGATGTCCACACAGGGACTTCATCTGACGGAAGGGGGATGTGTAACAGATATGCAGATCATCGATTCATGTGTTTAATTCAGATTTTCCAAATGAAACTCTTTTTGCACCAAGTGCCTGGCCTGGCGCCAGCCTGGCTGGACTTAAATTATTTACGATGCCCATGCGAGCTTCAAAGAAGAAATGAAAACCCCCCCAACCACATTCCAACACTGGAGACAAAGGAACTTTTCGTATAAGTTCCTTACTTTCATTTTATTATTAATATGTATTTTAATTATGTTTATGGATTGCATAAAATGGTTAATCCTTGTTATGTGAAGAGTATAAGTTGCAAGCTCATACTTTAGGAAATGTCTCTCCTCACTTTAACCTTCTCAAAGAGAGCCATGTTTCTGCAACCCCCACTTTTACAGGTTGTAAAAGTTTACGACCACACAGGACAGGAGAGAAGCCAAATCACTGGCTTCTTTTGAACAATGCATTCTATGGAATGTATTCATTAACTTTCTGTTTTTATGTTTTATAAATGTATTACGTATTCCCTTTTGGTACATTTAGATGTTTCCCAACATCTGCAGTGTTATCATGTGTTAAGCAAATCTTTAAATGTGTAATTCGATCTAAAAATTAGATCTTTGATCATATATATATTATGTTTAGTCTTGTTCTAATCGTCATGCTCTGACAGACCCATTTATCTAGAACAAAGTAAGGAAATGTATGTAATCTGAAGTACAAACTTGCTAGAAATATCCCTGATGGAATCGGACAGGCCCTAGATCATCGGGGGGGGGGGGGGTTGCCTCCACAGAGACAAAGGAACTTTTCCCTCCGCTTCAGATCGCGGACATTCATTGGATGCTCCCTCGAAAATGGGCGTGAACTATTTCAAGCTATAAGAATTGACCAAACAAGGTCCACTCCCTCTTCTTCTCATTCTCCGTTCTCGGACACGCTGCTCTCCAACGTTGCTTCCGCGCCCTCAGCACAGGGGCTGAGAGAAAAAGCCATTTTAATGGCTCCTTTGGAAGCTTTCGTTTTCGTTCTTTTCTTTTCTTTTCTTTACTAAGTTTATTCAACTATTCGCCTCTCCACGCAAGGAAGACGAATTCTGGAACAATGTTTGTTGAACCTTTCAAATACCGCGCGAGGACAGAACAAAGGACCACGTGCTCCACGCTCACGCCAAGCACAGCGTGCATGCGCGTCACATGGCCTCCGTTTCATGGCACATGGCTGTTTCAACGGGAACAGCGCGCAAAGCTCACAAGCTCGACGCCGATCTCACGCCACTCACATGGGACACTTTTGCAAGTATCACTTTCTCTATGGAGATTTAAATGCTGCTTTAAAGTGTTGTTATGATCTGATTTGTTGTTGGCTTTCCAAAAGTTACTGACTATGATTTTCATACCTGAGCTCCTTATGTGATCTCATTCTATTCTCTCTCTCTCTCTCTCTCTCTCTTTTATTTGGATTCGTTATGTATTGTATAAAGCTTACTGTTTGTATTGTCGTACGCATATTTACTCTGTGTGATTTGTAGTTTGATGTATTACTAGTTTAATTATTAAAAACCCATATACTGACGATTGGCTTGGACTCCACCCCACTCACATTACGAGTCACTGGGATGTCTGATCTATAGCTACAAGCTCTAAATTTAGAAACTAAATTTATCATAAGGATAGGATAATATTTTCATGGCCAGAGAATACTTTTCCTTGAATTATAAGGCGTGATAACTTTATTGAAAATTGATAGGTCTACAGTGGTTTGCTGGACATACCACGGTTTGATTTGCAGTAATTTACAGTAAGAGATATCACAATAATTGATATGAAGAATGTAATATTGACATATTAATGAGTAAGTTGCAGTGCCCTGTGATTATTTATTGTTATAGGCAATTGAGCTATTTTTCATAATCAATCAAATTTAATGTAACTGTCATCTGAGATTTAAATTAATCATATTCCTGATTAATTATTCAAATTCCCTATATATCATTTGAGTTAATTACTATGTAAAACTCATTGTTGTTACAACTATTAGAGATAAAATTGCAACCATTCAGCCGTCAGCTACAGTATCACATCAGACAGTGCACTATAGACCCCCTGAGGAACAGTTCCACTCATTCTCTACTATAGGAGAGGAAGAATTGTATAAACTTGTTAAATCATCTAAACCAACAACATGTATGTTAGACCCTATACCATCTAAGCTCCTAAAAGTGGTGCTTCCAGAAGTCATAGGTCCTCTTCTGACTATTATTAATTCCTCATTGTCATTAGGATATGTCCCCAAAACCTTCAAACTGGCTGTTATTAAGCCTCTCATAAAAAAACCACAACTTGACCCCAGAGAACTTGTTAATTATAGAACAATCTCGAATCTCCCTTTTCTGTCCAAGATACTAGAAAAGGTGGTATCCTCACAATTATATTCCTTCTTAGAGTGGATGGTATATGTGAGGATTTCCAGTCAGGATTTAGACCATATCATAGTACTGAGACTGCTCTCCTTAGAGTTACAAATGATCTGCTCTTATCATCTGATCGTGGGTGTATCTCTCTATTAGTTTTATTGGATCTTAGTGCTGCGTTTGACACAATTGACCACAACATTCTTTTGCATAGACTTGAACACTTTGTTGGCATCAGTGGAAGTGCATTAGCATGGTTTAAATCGTACTTATATGACCGCCATCAGTTCGTAGCAGTGAATGAACATGTATCATATCGATCACAAGTGCAGTATGGAGTACCTCAAGGCTCAGTACTAGGGCCGCTACTCTTCACGCTTTATATGTTACCCTTGGGAGATATCATCAGGAAACATGGTGTTAGGTTTCACTGTTATGCTGATGATACTCAGCTCTATATTTCCTCGCAGCCCGGTGAAACACACCAATTTGAAAAACTAATGGAATGCAAAGTCGATATAAAAAATTGGATGACGAGTAATTTCTTACTGCTAAATTCAGAAAAAAACAGAGGTGTTAATCATAGGGCCTAAAAACTCTGCTTGTAATAACCTAGAACACTGTCTAAGACTTGATGGTTGCTCTGTCAATTCTTCGTCATCAGTTAGGAACCTAGGTGTGCTACTTGATCGCAATCTTTCCTTAGAAAGCCATGTTTCTAGCATTTGTAAAACTGCATTTTTCCATTTCAAAAATATATCTAAATTACGGCCTATGCTCTCAATGTCAAATGCAGAAATGTTAATCCATGCATTTATGACTTCAAGGTTAGACTATTGTAATGCTTTATTGGGTGGTTGTTCTGCACGCTTGGTATACAAACTACAGCTAGTCCAAAATGCAGCAGCAAGAGTTCTTACTAGAACCAGGAAGTATGACCATATTAGCCCGGTCCTGTCCACATTGCACTGGCTCCCTATCAAACATCGTATAGATTTTAAAATATTGCTTATTACTTATAAAGCCCTGAATGGTTTAGCACCTCAGTATTTGAATGAGCTCCTTTTACATTATACTCCTCTACGTCCCCTACGTTCTCAAAACTCAGGCAATTTGATAATACCTAGAATATCAAAATCAACTGCGGGCGGCAGATCCTTTTCCTATTTGGCGCCTACACTCTGGAATAACTTACCTAACATTGTTCGGGAGGCAGACACACTCTTGCAGTTTAAATCTAGATTAAAGACCCATCTATTTAACCTGGCATACACATAACATACTAATATGCTTTTAATATCCAAATCCGTTAAAGGATTTTTAGGCTGCATTAATTAGGTAAACTGGAACTGGAAACACTTCACATAACACCGTACTTTCTACATCATTAGAAGAATGGCATCTACGCTAATATTTGTCTGTTTCTGTCTTATTCCGAGGTCACCGTAGCCACCAGATCCAGTCTGTATCCAGATCAGAGGGTCACTGCAGTCGCCCGGATCCAGTACGTATCCAGACCAGATGGTGGATCAGCACCTAGAAAGGACCTCTACTGCCCTGAAAGACAGCGGAGACCAGGACAACTAGAGCCCCAGATACAGATTTACCCTGTAAAGACCTTGTTTCAGAGGACCACCAGGACAAGACCACAGGAAACAGATGATTCTTCTGCACAATCTGACTTTGCTGCAGCCTGGAATTGAACTACTGGTTTCGTCTGGTCAGAGGAGAACTGGCCCCCCAACTGAGACTGGTTTCTCCCAAGGTTTTTTTCTCCATTCTGTCACCGATGGAGTTTCGGTTCCTTGCCGCTGTCGCCTCTGGCTTGCTTAGTTGGGGTCACTTCATCTACAGCGATATCGTTGACTTGATTGCAAATAAATGCACAGACACTATTTAAACTGAACAGAGATGACATAACTGAATTCAATGATGAACTGCCTTTAACTATCATTTTGCATTATTGAGACACTGTTTTCCAAATGAATGTTGTTCAGTGCTTTGACGCAATGTATTTTGTTTAAAGCACTATATAAATAAAGGTGACTGATTGATTGAAGAAACCAATGTCTCTAAACCAATACATAGTTGAGGAAACCGATATATAATTGAGGAAACCGATATATAGTTGAGGTAACCGATATATAGTTGAGGAAACCGATATATAGTTGAGAAAACCAATATATAATTGAGGAAACCGATGTATCTAAAACAATACATAGTTGAGGAAACCGATATATAGTTGAGGAAACCAATATATCTAAACCAATATATAATTGAGGAAACCGATGTATCTAAACCAATTTATAATTGAGGAAACCGATGTATCTAAACCAATATATAGTTGAGGAAACCGATGTATCTAAACCAATATATAGTTGAGAAAACCAATATATAGTTGAGGAAACCAATATATCTAAACCAATATATAATTGAGGAAACCGATGTATCTAAACCAATATAGTAGAGAAAACCAATATATAGTTGAGGAAACCGATATATAGTTGAGGAAACCAATATATAACTGAGGAAACCGATGTATCTAAACTAATATATAGTTGGGGAAACCGATGTATCTAAACCAATATATAGTTGAGGAAACCAATGTATCTAAACCAATATATAGTTGAGGAAACCAATATATAGTTGAGGAAACCGATGTATCTAAACCAATATATAGTTCAATGTTTACTCGAACAAACCAGTGTATAAAGGAGCAAACCCATATACACTTGATCAGACCGATGTATCTAAATCAATTCTGAAAATATCCAAACTTATATAACCAATGTGTGTTTGAACAAACCAATATATAGTTGAGGAAACCAATGTATCTAAACCAATATATATTTGAGAAAACCTTTTAAAAAAAGTCAAACAGAACCTACATCAACACATGTTGTTTGGGAGGGTTACAAGAAAAATTATCCTAGCTCATTCAAAAACAATCTAAAGCATATTCAGTTATCAGCCAAGACTGGAACTTTAAATGTGAATGGTTTCTATGATCAGATGAAACAAAAAAAAATGAGATTTTTTTTAGCAGCAAACACTCAAGATGGGTTTGGTGAACACAGAGAGAAAAAAGTAACCCATGTGCATTCCAGTCCTCTGACCTGAACCCTACAGAACATGAGAGGAGTGAACTGAAGAAGCACCAACATGGAGCTGGGAATCTAAAGGGTCTGGAGTGATTCTGGATGAAAGAATGGTCTCTGATCTCTTGTCAGGTGTTCTCTAACCTCATCAGGCATTATAGAAAAAGAAATAGACCTGTTAATCTGGCAAATGGAGGTTTCAAAAAGTACTGAATAAAAGGGTGCCATTAATTGTGGCCAATGTGTATTAGAAAAAAAAACATTTATTTCATAATGATATTTCCCCCTGTTTTAAATTCTTATTATCCAATGAAAGGATACATTTTTGTGAATTTTTTATATAAAAGTGCAAAACGATTAAAGCAGATGAATTTTCACACCCTTCTTCGATCATATTTAACAAGGGTGCTGATATTTTTGGCCACGACTGTAGGTGCAACAACGCAACAACATACATTTCAAAAGGAACCATAAAAATAAAGTGAAACCACTATATTACATAAAAAAATAAATAAAAAAATAAATAAATTAATGTTATAATTTGACGTTGTTTGGATGTTACCATTATGACGCCTTGAAAACACTGGATTATGGTTGCCATACCTGACGACTAAATATCAGTATTTGATGTCAATCTGACGTTGGCTTAAGAGGTTGACTCGAAGTTGGATTTTGATTTGCTAATGCCAAAACCGAAAACTAACTACAGATAAACAACAAATGATGTTTTAATTTGACGTTGTGTGGACGTTGCCATTATGACGTCTAGAAAACGTTGGATTATGGTTGCCATACCTGACGACTAAATATCAGTATTTGATGTCAATGTGACATTGGCCTGAGACGTTGGCTCGACGTTGGGTTTAGGTTAGTTAATGTCACAACCTAAAAACAAACTAAAGATCAAAGTCAAATGACGTTATAATTTGACGTTGTTCAGACATTAACATTATGACATCTTGAAGACGTTGGATTTTGGTTGCCATACCTGACGACTAAATATCAGTATTTGATGTCCATCTGATGTTGGCTTGATACACTGTCTTGATGTTGGATTTTGGTTAGTTAATGCCACAAACTAAAACTAACTACAGATCAACATCAAATGATGTTTTAATTTGACGTTGTGTGGACATTGCCATTATGACGTCTAGAAGAGCTTGGATTTTGGTTGCCATATCTGACGACTAAATATCAGTATTTGATGTCAGTGTGACGTTGGCTTAAAACGTTGGCTAGACATTGGATTTTGGTTAGTTAATGCCACAACATAAAACTAACTACAGATCAACATCAAATTATGTTTTAATTTGACATTGTGTGGACGTTGCCATTATGACGTCTAGAAAAAATTGGATTATGGTTGCCATACCTGACGACTTAATATCAGTATTTGATGTCAATGTGACGTTGGCCTGAGACGTTGGCTCGACGTTGGGTTTAGGTTAGTTAATGTCACAACCTAAAAACAAACTAAAGATCAAAGTCAAATGATGTTTTAATTTGACGTTGTTTGGACGTTGCAATTATGACGTCTAGAAAACGTTGGATTTTGATTACGATACCTGACAACTTAATATCAGTTTTTGATGTCAATGTGACGTTGGCTTGAGACATTGGCAAGACGTTGGATTTTGGTTAGTTAATGCCACAACCTAAAACTAACTACAGATCAACATCAAATGATGTTTTAATTGGATGTTGTGTGGACGTTGACATTATGACGTCTAGAAAACGTTGGATTATGGTTGCCATACCTGACGACTAAATATCAGTATTTGATGTCAATGTGACGTTGGCCTGAGATGTTAGCTTGAAGTTAGGTTTAGGTTAGTTAATATCACAACACAACCTAAAAACAAACTAAAGATCGAAGTCAAATAATGTTTTAATTTTACGTTGTTTGGACGTTAACATTATGATGCTTTGTAGACATTGGATTTTGGTTGCCATACCTGACGACTAAATATCAGTATTTGATGTCAATCTGATGTTGGCTTAAGACGTTGTCTTGATGTTGGATTTTGGTTAGTTAATGCAACAACCTAAAACTAACTACAGATCAACATCAAATTATGTTATTATTTGACGTTGTGTGGACGTTGCCATTTTGACGTCTACAAAACATTGGATTATGGTTGCCATACCTGACGACTAAATATCAATATTTGATGTCAATGTGACGTTGGCCTGAGACGTTTGCTTGATGTTGGGTTTAGGTTAGTTAATGTCACAACCTAAAAATAAACTAAAGATGAAAGTCAAATTACGTTATAATTTAACATTGTTTGGACGTTAACATTATGATGTCTTGAAGAAGTTGGATTTTGGTTGCCATACCTGACGACTAAATATCAGTATTTGATGTCAATCTGACGTTGGCTTGAGACGTTGGCTTGACGTTGGGTTTAGGTTAGTTAATATCACAACACAACCTAAAAACAAACTAAAGATCAAAGTCAAATGATGTTTTAATTTTACGTTGTTTGGACGTTAACATTATGATGCTTTGTAGACGTTGGATTTTGGTTGGTTAATGCCACAACCTAAAACTAACTACTGGTCAACATCAAATTATGTTTTGATTGGACGTTGTGTGGACGTTGCCATTATGATGCTTTGTAGACGATGGATTTTGGTTGCCATACCTGACGACTAAATATCAGTATTTGATGTCAATCTGACGTTGGCTTGAGACGTTGTCTTGATGTTGGATTTTGGTTAGTTAATGCCACAACCTAAAACTAACTACAGATCAACGTCAAATGATGTTTTAATTTGACGTTATTTGGACGTTGCCATTATGACGTTTAGAAAATGTTGGATTGTGGTTGCCATACCTGACGAATTAATATCAGTATTTGATGTCAGTGTGACGTTGGCTTGAGACGTTGGCTCGACGTTGGATTTTGGTTAGTTAATGCCACAACCTAAAAGTAACTACAGATCCACGTCAAATGATGTTTTAATTTGACGTTGTTTGGACGTTGCCATTATGACGTCTAGAAAACTTTGGATTTTGGTTGCCATACCTGACGACTAAACATCAGTTTTTGATGTCAATGTGACGTTGGCTTGAGATGTTGGCTCGACGGTGGATTTTGGTTAGTTAATGCCACAACCTAAAACTAACTACAGATCAACGTCAAATGATGTTTTAATTTGACGTTGTTTGGACATTGCCATAATGACATCTTGAAAACGTTGGATTTTGGTTGCCATACCTGACAACTTAAGATTAGTATTTGATGTCAGTGTGACATTGGCTTGAGACGTTGGCTAGACGTTGGATTTTGGTTAGTTAAAGCCACAACCTAAAACTAACTACAGATCAACGTCAAATTATGTTTTAATTTGACATTGTTTGGACGTTGCCATTATGACGTCTAGAAAACGTTGGATTATGGTTGCCATACCTGACGACTAAACATCAGTTTTTGATGTCAGTGTGACATTGGCTTGAGACGTTGGCTCGACGTTGGATTTTAGTTAGTTAACCCTTAGGGGACTAAGCCCTTTTTGGTCCGTTTTCTCTATTTTTACATTTCGGCTTATAAACCATATGTAATGAGGATGGACCACCATGTATTTGGTATCAATGGATTCAGAAGACCCTAAGCTACCATAAGCATGCATGCAATATGTCTATAAAGGAAGTATGAGTGACAAATTGTACAACAAACTAGAGAATTTCAAAGACGAAAATGAGATTTTTGTCATTTATTACTGAAAATCCTACCTCACACAACAATAGTTAAAAGTTTTTGACCCAAAAATATATTTTTCAAACTCTTTGCTTGACAGAAATGGGTTAATGTTCAATCAAATGTGTAAAGATCAATTAAATAATTAACTTTATTTACAAACAGTCATAGGCGTTTTTTTATTTTTGGGACTAAGCCCTGTTTGGTCTGTTTTCTCTATTTTTATATTTGGGCTTATAAATCATATGTAAAGGAGATGGAACACCCTGTGTTTGGTATCTATGGATTCAGAAGACCCTAAGCTACCATAAGCATGCATGCAATATGTTTATATAAAGGAAGTATGAGTGAAATATTTTACAATAAACTAGAGAATTTCAAAAACGAAAATTAGATTTTTGTCATTTATTACTGAAAAACACACAATATAGAACAGTTTTTGAACAAAGAAAATATATTTTTTCAAACTCTTTGCTTGACAGAAATGTGTTATTGTTTAATCAAATGTGTAAAGAACAATTAAATAATTAACTTTTTTAAAAAACAGTCCTAGGCATGCCAGTGAGCAAAGCAAGGCCTCTCCAGGCCTTTCCAGTAATTGTTCCAGAGCTTGTTCTGCCGTAAATCTTTTACTGCTTGCCATTTTGATAAAACAATTCTGTAATAATGCTGTATGTCTCTCGAATTTATCTCTTTGTGCTCGCTAACACTCCGATCACTTTCTGCTTTCTCCACGTGATGCTGATTCTCCGATCGCTCGAATTTAGCTCTTTGTGCTCGCTAACACTCCGATCACTTTCTGCTTTCTCCACGTGATGCTGATTCTCCGATCACTCGAATTTAGCTCTTTGTGCTCGCTAACACTCCGATCACTTTCTGCTTTCTCCACGTGATGCTGATTCTCCGATCGCTCGAATTTAGCTCTTTGTGCTCGCTAATACTCCGATCGCGTTCTGCTTTCTCCACCCTGATGCTAATTCTCTGAACGCTTATTGATTACATGTCTTTTACTTTAGTCCAGCCAGCTTTTACAAGGCTACAGCAGAGCTACAGAGTCCTCTGAATCGCTAGAAGACATAACCTTCCTCTGATTGGGTTAGAAAAAGACTCCTCCCAGCGGCAATTTTTCCATTGGCTGTTGCGTGTTGAATCTGCCTAGCACAATCTTTTTCATTGGCCTGTTTACGCAGTGGTATTGCGCAATAAGGGAAGTGTTTAATATACAAACTGGACATCGCTGTTTTCAGCGGAATCTGAGGAAGACGGCAAAAAACCCCGCATCTCTCTAGCATTAATAGTTTTTGAGATAACTACACATTTGTAAAAGTATGCCATTTTGGGCGGTACCGCCTAATCCGTCCCCAGAGGGTTAATGCAACAACCTAAAACTAACTACAGATCAACGTCAAATGATGTTTTAATTTGACGTTGCCATTATGACGTCTAGAAAACGTTGGATTTTGGTTGCCATACCTGACGACTTAATATCAGTATTTGATGTCAGTGTGACGTTGGCTTGAGACGTTGGCTCGACGTTGGATTTTGGTTAGTTAATGTCACGACCTAAAAACAAACTAAAGATCAAAGTCAAATGACACTATAATTTGACATGTTTGGACATTAACATTATGACTTTTGTTTGCCATACCTGGCGACTAAATATCAGTATTTGATGTCAATCTGACGTTGGCTTGAGACGTTGTCTTGACACTGGATTTTGGTTGGTTAATGCCACAACTTAAAATTAACTACAGATCAACGTCAAATGATGTTTTAATTTGACGTTGTTTGGACATTGCCATTATGACGTCTAGAAAATGTTGGTTTTTTGTTACCATACCTGACAACTTAATATCAGTTTTTTATGTCAATGTGACGTTGGCTTGGGACGTTGTCTTGATGTTGGATTTTGGTTAGTTAATGCCATAACCTAAAACTAACTACTGATCAACACCAAATTATGTTTTAATTGGACGTTGTGTGGATGTTGCCATTATGATGCTTTGTAGACGTTGGATTTTGGTTGCCATACCTGACGACTAAATATCAGTATTTGATGTCAATCTGACGTTGGCTTGAGACGTTGTCTTGATGTTGGATTTTGGTTAGTTAATGTGTTACGACCCTGTCCTCCCTTTTCTTCCCTGCTGGGGGCGGAATGACCTGGGAGGGTGTGGTTGACTAAACACCCCTGCTGACTGATTTTCACTGATTGTGGAGAGAATAAATGCTGGACTAATTCATCTCACATTACTTCCTCTGGGGAATGGCAGTCTCCAGAGAAGTCATTTGTGCTCCAAACGTTGCTTTTGTTTATCTTTGTCAACATTCCTTACCTTTTGGATTATGATTTCTTTATTTAAACCCTAGACATTATGCTATATTATTTTGTTTAATGGATTATTTTTCATTGTAATAAACGAACTTGCAAGTCAAACCATCTGTGCAAGTGTGATCCTATTTTATGTTACGGTCTAGAACGAGCTGGCCGTGACATAAATTGGGGGCTCGTCCGGGATCCTTTGGTGTAGGAATGTTGGTGAGTATGGTAATTTTTTTTGTGAATGATTACCTTTTATGAATGAGAACTCCGGTTAGTTAGAGTGTATCCAGCTGGGTTGTGTATGCAATCCTTCCGACGGAACACTGTTTGTTGTTTTGTTTGTTATTTTGCCTTTTTTTGTTTTTAAGGGTTATCCTGGGTGGAGATTTAACTCTCTGTCGGGGGTACGCTTCCGGACTTTCAGTTTAACTGATCGTTACGGAGTTCAGCGTTTAAAGCCGCCTCGAGCCCGGTACACCTTTGAAGACTAGGTAGGATTTAGTTAGTGTTTTTTTGTAGATAGGAGCTGGAGTTTCTCAGATTTTGGAGGTAAACCCATTCTACAAAAATTAGGAAATAATTGCCCTCGTGTGTGTATAGCGCGTTCTTCTCTTCATGCTTACAATGTGTTTTGACTTGTGGTAAGTCTTCAAAAGTTTTTGTGAATGAGCATAGGTTGCGTAATACGGTGATGTCGTTTTTGAAGTGGCTTATGAGAGTTGTAAACCGCGTCTCACGTGTGTTAGCTAGTAGTTTCGTTTGTGTTATTGTGCGTATACAAATACAAACAAAATGTCTTCGGTGATCGAAGATTTCGTTGCGTGTCCATCAGAAGCTTTGCTTGAGAGTTGTACAAAGGAGCAGTTAGTGTAAATCACCGAACGCTTCAGTGTTGATCTTAGTTCTCAGGAAAAGAGGCTGAAGGAAACTGTTGTGACTTTGAAGCGGTCACTTATTGATAGAGGAGTTATAGAGGTAAGCGCTGAGTTTATAGCTCCTAGTGAATCGTTTGAGTATACTGCGGAGGTTGATAGTGGAAGTAAGATACAATTTCCAGAATTGTCTTTGCAAGAAAAGCAATTGTGTTTAGATGCCGCGAAAACTCGTGCTGAACATGATGATCGCGCTATGAAAGAGCGAGCGGTAGAATGAGAATTTGAAGAGAGAAAATTAGATCATCAATTAGCTATGCGAAGGTTGGAGCTTGAGTTAGAGAAGGAACAAGAGGAGAGAGCGTTTCAGATAAAAAAATTGGAGTTAGAATTAGCAGCAAAGACAGCTGAAGCTTCACAAGCGCCTCCTATTCCACAACAGCATGCGAATGCAGGTGAACCGGTGTTTGATATTCACAGAAATATGAGATTAGTGCCGCCATTTTCTGAAAAGGAAGTGGATAAATATTTCTATCACTTTGAACGTATTGCTTTATCCATGAAATGGCCGAAAAGCTTTTGGACTTTATTGTTACAGTGTGTATTCACAGGTAAAGCTCAGGAAGTTTATTCTGCACTCTCACTTGAACAGAGTGGTGAGTATGATGTTGTGAAATCTGCTGTGTTACATGTATATGAACTCGTTCCTGAGGCATATCGTCAAAAATTTAGGAATTTGATTAAAGCTGATGAATGTACGTTGAATTTGCAAGAGAAAAAGAGAACTTATTTGATCGTTGGTGCACTTCAATGAAAGTTACAACTAAAGAGCAGTTAAGAGAATTAGTGCTCTGAGAGGAGTTTAAACATTGTGTTCCTCATGCTGTGGCTACGCATCTCACTGAACACAAGGTGAATACACTTTCTGAAGCTGCTATCATGGCTGATGAATTTGTGTTAACCCATCGTCGTTCATTCAGTTCAGTCGGTCTTAAAACCAACGATATGAGTAAGTCTAAGTTTTGCTTTCAACCTAAGACAAAGTCTCCTGTGATGAGTAGGAATATTAGGGCGACAGTTGCTGAATATGCTAGTAAACCGACACTCTCACGGGACATGGTTTGCTTTTATTGTAAAAAGCCTGGTCATAAAATATCTGACTGTCTTATTCTCAAGAAGAAAGATAAATTGTCGAAACCTGTTGCTTTAGTTTCTACCTCACCATTCACTGTTGACACTCGTGATGAGAAAGCTCGTCATTTATCTAGTTCTAGTGATAAAACTGTTGGTCAGTGTATAACTTCCTCCGTTGATTATACAACTTTTATCACTGAGGGAAATGTGTCATTGCCTGGTTCAAACGAAACGGTGCCAGTACGTCTTCTTCGAGATACGGGAGCTGCTCAGTCGTTTCTTTTAGAAGGAATTTTGCCTTTAACTCCTGAAACTGCTACTGGAACCCATGTACTAGTACGAGGTTTTGAGATGGGGTTTGTTGAAGTGCCTTTGCATCGAATCCATCATTCCTCTGCTATCGTATCTGGTGATGTAGTAGTTGGTGTCCGTTCTGCACTTCCAGTTCCTGGGATTACGTTTATCCTGGGGAATGATTTAGCTGGTGGGAATGTTTGGGGAGAGAGTAGTGTGGCAGCTCCACCCATAGTAGTATCTGTACCCAGGAAATCTGATGTTAAGCATAAACAATTTCCTGATTTGTTCCCAGCTTGTGCAGTTACTCGCTCAATGGCTAAACCGCTATCTGAAAATCAAGTTGTTGAGATTCCACTTCATGACACTTTCTTTTACACTGTTACTACAGGTGAGCAAGTATCTGATGTGTCTAAGAGTCCCAAACAACCAGACTTGAAAGCCTGTTCTTCGCTGTCTTCTTACCAGAAAGATTCTACGGCACTGCGACATGAATCTGCTGACACATCTGAGTTTCTGTCCACTCTTGATGAAACTAATGTTGATCTCTCTGTTGATGACCGTTCTCTGACATCTCTGTTACAGATCTCTCGAGAGGACTTAATAAGAGCTCAGCAGAGCGATGATACTCTTAAAACTTTATTTTCTGCTGAAGGGTCTAAATGTTCTGATCATCATTCTTCGTACTTCCTTGATGAAGGTCTGCTTTGCCGGAAGGGGGTCATGCATAAAGATGCTTCTCTGGAACCTAGAGCCCAGATTGTAATCCCTCTTCCCGTAAGAGAATCTGTGTTGAAACTAGCTCATGAAAGACTTGCTGGTCATACTGGTGTCCGGAAAACATATGATCGTGTTACGCGACAGTTTTATTGGCCTAGAGTAAAACGAGATGTGGCTAAGTATATAAGATCTTGCCATATATGTCAGATCACCGGTAAGCCAAACCAGAAAGTGCCTGTTGCTCCGTTGCAGCCTATTCCTGTTGTTTCCACGCCTTTTGAGCATCTGATCATTGACTGTGTTGGTCCTTTGCCCCGATCTAAGACTGGTCATCAATATCTTCTCACTGTTATGTGCCAGACTACTCGTTATCCTGCCGCTTATCCATTAAGGTCTATCACTACAAAGTCCATCTTGAAGGCCCTCACTAATTTTTTGTCGACCTTTGGAATTCCCAAAGTGATTCAATCGGATCAGGGTTAAAATTTTATGTCGAAACCGTTTTCAAAAGTCCTGCGTCAGCTTCGAGTAAACCACAATATTTCTAGTGCTTATCATCCACAGAGTCAAGGAGCTCTTGAAAGGTTTCATCAAACCTTGAAGTCTCTTTTAAGATCGTATTGTGTGGAATTCGATGCGGATTGGGAGGAAGGCTTGCCGTGGATGTTGCTGGCTATACGTGAGGTAATCCAGGAAAGCATTGGTTTTAGTCTGAATGAACTAGTGTTTGGACTTACAGTACGAGGACCTACTGCTGTTTTAGCTGATGAGTGGCGTACGTCTAAACCTTCTGAAAATGTTTCCGACTATGTGAGTGGATTTCGGTGTAGACTGTATGAGGCACGAGCAATTGCTAAAAAAAAAGCTGAGTAAGTCTCAAACAAAAATGCGACAACTTTTTGACAGGAAGGCTAAGTGGAGAAATTTTCAGGTGGGTGATCAGGTATTGGCTTTGCTGCCTCTTCCTGCTAACCCATTTCAAGCAAAGTTTACAGGACCTTACAGTGTAATTAAATGCCTTTCAGATAATAATTATCTGCTGAATACTCCTGACCGTCAAAGAAAAGTGCAAGTTTGTCACATTAATTTGTTGAAACCTTATGTAGTTTTGGTTCCTTCTGTCTCTGTTAGCGTAGTAACCACTTGTGACTCTTTTAATCCAGAACAACAGTCTTCTCTTTCTTGCAGTATGAGTGGTGATTCTTCAGAGAATGCTGATGAGGATGGAAATCTGCTTTCTCGAGAAAAAGTCAACGGACGTCTTAACAACTCTGAGATTCTTATTGATTTGCCTTCTCATCTTTCTTACTTGGCAGAGAAGGAGAGGAATGACATCATTGAGTTAGTGATGTCATTCCCTTCTCTTTTCCTTGACGTTCCTGGTCGTACTTCCGCCATTGAACATGACATTGATGTAGGAACTTCCTGTTCTGTCAAGCAAAACGCTTACAGAGTTAACCCTTTGAAACGAGATTTGTTAAAACAAGAGGTGAACTATTTGCTTACTCATCACCTGGCTGAACCTAGTTTTAGTTCATGGAGTTCTCCCTGCGTTTTAGTGAATAAATCCGATGGTTCATATCGATTTTGCACAGATTATCAAAAACTTAATGCTGTGACAAAACGGACTTTTCCGTTACCTCGTGTTGACGATTGCGTCGTTTATACGGATCATAACCCTTTGGTTTTCTTGAATCGAATGAGAAATCGAAACCAACGACTTATGCGATGGAGTCTCATTCTACAACCTTTCTATTTAGACATCAAGCATGTAAGGGGAAAAGACAACGTGATAGCTGACACTCTTTCTAGAGTATAACATGACGTCGGTGTTGTACGTTTCTCTCTTCTCTCTCTCTTTTTTTTTTTGCATCTCTAGGGCCCAGAGGTGTTGAAGGACGAGGTGGGGTGAAGAGGACGGTTCCTGGACGGCTGGATTACTTTATTGTGTTGTCCTTTGGTGTTGCTTGATTATCCTTTTTTTTCTTTTTTTTTTTGATTCGTTGCCGAATCTTTATTTTAAGGAGGGAGGTGTTACGACCCTGTGCTCCCTTTTCTTCCCTGCTGGGGGCGGAATGACCTGGGAGGGTGTGGTTGACTATACACCCCTGCTGACTGATTTTCACTGATTGTGGAGAGAATAAATGCTGGACTAATTCATCTCACATTACTTCCTCTGGGGAATGGCAGTCTCCAGAGAAGTCATTTGTGCTCCAACCGTTGCTTTTGTTTATCTTTGTCAACATTCCTTACCTTTTGGATTATGATTTCTTTATTTAAACCCTAGACATTATTTTGTTTAATGGATTATTTTTCATTGTAATAAACGAACTTGCAAGTCAAACCATCTGTGCAAGTGTGATCCTATTTTATGTTACGGTCGAGAACGAGCTGGCCGTGACAAATGCCACAACCTAAAACTAACTACAGATCAACGTCAAATGATGTTTTAATTTGATGTTGTTTGGACGTTGCCATTATGATGTCTAGAAAACGTTGGATTTTGGTTGCCATACCTGACGACTTAATATCAGTTTTTGATGTCAGTGTGACATTGACTTGAGACGTTGGATCGACGTTGGATTTTGGTTAGTTAATGCCACAACCTAAAACTAACTACAGATCAATGTCAAATGATGTTTTAATTTTACGTTGTTTGGACGTTAACATTATGATGCTTTGTAGACGTTGGATTTTGGTTGCCATACCTGACAACGAAATATCAGTATTTGATGTCAATCTGACGTTTGCTTGAGACGTTGTCTTGATGTTGGATTTTGGTTAGTTAATGCCACAACCTAAAACTAACTACAGATCAACACCAAATTATGTTTTAATTGGACGTTGTGTGGACGTTGCCATTATGATGCTTTGTAGACGTTGGATTTTGGTTGCCATACCTGACGACTAAATATCAGTATTTGATGTCAATCTGACGTTTGCTTGAGACATTGTCTTGATGTTGGATTTTGGTTAGTTAATGCCACAACAAAACTAACTACAGATCCACGTCAAATGTTGTTTTAATTTGACGTTGTTTGGACGTTGCAATTATGACGTCTAGAAAACGTTGGATTTTGGTTGCCATACCTGACGACTTAATATCAGTATTTGATGTCAGTGTGACATTGGTTTGAGACGTTGGCTAGACATTGGATTTTGGTAAGTTAATGCCTCAACCTAAAACTAACTACAAATCAACGTCAAATGATGTTTTAATTTAATGTTGTTTGGATGTTGCCATTATGACGTCTAAAAAACCTTGGATTTTGGTTGCCATACCTGACTACTTAATATCAGTATTTGATGTCAGTGTGACGTTGGCTTGAGATGTTGGCTCGACGTTGGATTTTTGGTTAGTTAATGTCACAACCTAAAAACAAACTAAAGATCAACGTCAAATGATGTTTTAATTTGACGTTGTTTGTACGTTGCCATTATGACGTCTAGAAAACGTTGGATTGTGGTTGCCATACCTGATGACTTAATATCAGTATTTGATGTCAGTGTGACATAGGCTTGAGACGTTGGCTCGACGTTGGATTTTGGTTAGTTAATACCACAACCTAAAACTAACTACAAATCAACGTCATATGATGTTTTAATTTGACGTTGTTTGGATGTTGCCATTATGACGTCTAAAAAACGTTGGATTTTGGTTGCCATACCTGACAACTTAATATCAGTATTTGATGTCAGTGTGACGTTGGCTTGAGACGTTGGCTCGACATTGGATTTTGGTTAGTTAATGCCACAACCTAAAACTAATTACAGATCCACGTCAAATCCTATCCTCCGAAAAGGATAGCGAAAAATGAAAGAAATGGTTGCGTGCAATTAGGGGATTGAACCTGGACGTTCCGAAGAAAGCCTGCAGCTTCTGATCGAGTTTGTGAGGCACATTTTGTTCATGGTAAGTCTTAGTGACTATGTATTTATAGAAGATTGAATAAAAATAAATAAAACTGAGTCAAATCAACCGAGTCATATGTTTTCGCTTTCTGATTCAGGTGTCCCAAACCGCAATCCACAGCACCCAGACTATGTTCCTCACATCATTCTGTAGCTGTGCTTTGCTGCAAGCCTCACTAGTACATGCAGCATTTGTAAGTCCTACCCTGACAGCTGCTTCTACTTTAAACATTAAAGCTGCTACACGACTGCATGTTTCTCCAAGACTGGATTTGAAAGAAGGAGAAATGTGTAAGCTGTGATATACAATTTTTCACCATTAGTACAGACGCCATTGAAAGTCTCACACTGAAAACAATTGAATTGGTACAACAGTCACTACATTTTCAGTAAATAAATAAGTAAATAAGAACACTGATCAATGAAGACTTACCCGGCTTTGCAGTCGCAGTGAGCAGTGATTATTTCGCCGTTCTCTATGGCGATCACCCACGGGAGATGCGAATCATGCTGTGACTCTGCTTGGCCAGGTCTAACCTCTGCTTTTAGCATGATCACTGCTTTCTGTTTGGCAGAAAAGATTGGCCCAACTTTTCGAGAAAAAAATAATCAGAGGCCTTCAGACTTTTGAAAGCCTTTAATCTTTCATGAGTGAAGGGTCCAGGGGTTTCTATTAAATAAGAATAAATGTCTCCCCAGCAGATTGGTGGCCAAGACACGGGCGAGTCGGACCAACGTTTTTTGTCATCCCAGATCTCATATGGGCTTTGAATAGCTTCGATTTTGTCACCAATACAAATTTTGAGCTTCTCTCCAAACCTCCTCCGGTCTTCAGATGTTAAAGTGCTTATATATTGAGAATTTTACCCGCTAAAGGCCCGTTCACACCAAGCACGATAACTATAAAGATAACGATAAAGATATAGTTCTAAAAATCATTCTCAATATTAAAGAATAGCAGAGTCTACACCATAACTATAACGATAAAGGCACAGAGAAACGATATAGTTGGAATCACTTTCAGAACGATTTTTCCCCCTGATGAACGATAAAACATTGCCAACCAATCAGAATCAATCTTGCTGTAATGAGCTCGAGAATTTAAAGCAGCAGACGTGCCGCGTCCGCTTAAAATACACAGACAATATCGTTTGCTGGTGTGGACACTAATATCGTTATCTTTATAGTTATCGTGCTTGGTGTGAACGGGCCTTAACTCACTTGAAAGTGCTCGTTGCGTCTTTACAGCCCGCCATACTGTTTGTTTTGTTGCCACACAACCACTCGCGTATGCGTACAAAGATGTCATCAAAGATCCTCCTATTGGGCTGTAGTAATTTGGAGATAAGGCTAGGTAAATCTGGGTATCATCAGCATAGCTATGATAGGCAATTTGGTTCTTTCTGATTATTTGACTTAGTGGAGACATATACAGGCTAAACAAGAGCAGTGCAAGAATTGAGCCTTGTGGGACTCCGCATGTCATGGACGTCCACTTAGACTTATGCTCTCCTAGACTCACATAATAGCCTCTCCCTTCTAAGTATGACCTGAACCATGTGAGTACCATCCCAGAAAGCCCAACCCAGTTTTCCAGTCTCTGTAGAAGTATGTTATGATCGATAGTACTAGGGTTATTATTACTAGGCTTATTATACATGTGCATTGAAGTTTTAAAATGTATCTAATTTCTAATTCTACTTGTATTGAATTAAATGTTTTGGATACCAGCATTAAATTATTGTTTTTATTATTATTTTACTGACTCAAAGTTGGCACTGTGCATGTAAAATGACTCTAACAGCAGCTGTCAGTTAATCTGTCACTGAGGGTCTCAGGTTCACGCCCCACCGGCTCAGCCCGGCCCTTGGTTTGTCCCCTCTATCTCCGCTGGGCTCTGCCCACTTTTCAGCATTTTTCAAATATTGCCAGTGGGTGGAGTCAGGCTCTGACCAGGGGTTTAGTTACCCCTTAAAGCCTTATCTCTTGTCAAAAGGCTCGACATGACCGCAGACTTTGATGAACTTTGCTGGCAGCAGCGACGTCTGTGTCTGTATCATTCTTATCAATGAGTGCATAACCTCGTATCTCCCCGCTCCCAAATCATAAAAATCTCGTATCTCAGATTAAACATGATTTTGTCCCACCCTCTTTGTTTTTTGATGATGGAAGCATAAAGAAGACAACAGCAGCTGCCAAGTGTAAAAGAACCATCAGCATATATCATTGATGGCATGGATCTTCTTCAAAGTCTCAATGATTCAGCCTTTCAAACATACAATGACCTGGGTGAGTGTGTCTGGAAAAAGATCGCAACTTTAATGGGAAAGGAAGGTAACAGCTGTGTCGTTATAGTTTTTGATAGATATGACCACCAACACTCAATCAAAGATCTTGAAAGACAAAGAAGAGGCACCAAGATGGGCATCCTAGCACCAACCTGGATGAGCTGAGGTGTCAGCGGCAAATCTACCCCCAACAGAAGATGGCTTCCAGCAACATGTGCTGAGAGACGTGTACCAAACAGCAGTGTGGCATCACAGCCACCTGGCCAAAACTCTTCTCTGGAACCCAGTTGGTAGAGGATGGAGGCTCAGAGAAGGTGGCTGCATTTAATCTGTGATGTTCCAGAAGGCACCAGCACCTAAAGGAGTTAGAGACCTCACCCACCTCTACTGTAAAGACGGAAACTGCACCGATGCCACCAAATGCCAGTGTCTTTCTGTGGGCTTGACCTGCAGAGTTTTGCTCTTGCCCTGACTGTCCAAATATGACCCACTTTGTCACTGATGACAATGTGGATGAGTGGTGTGCTGCAGTTGTAACATCATGGGGGGTTGACCCCAGAATGTTTCAGGAGGGTCTGGCTGCAGGCTTGTACTTGCACTCTCAGACTTGCACACTCAGACACTTGCACTTCCGCTAGTGACATC
This sequence comes from Carassius auratus, assembly GCF_003368295.1. Classification (NCBI taxonomy): domain Eukaryota; kingdom Metazoa; phylum Chordata; class Actinopteri; order Cypriniformes; family Cyprinidae; genus Carassius; species Carassius auratus. The sequence continues at coordinate 140,835 of NW_020525632.1, read as the reverse complement.
ACGTGCAGTCTTTATTTTTTATTTTATTTTTATTTTTTTATTACTTTTGCGTTTGAATTTCCCAACATTTTATAAAGCCAGGTGGTGAAGACAAGAAAAAAGAAACTAAATTACAATGTCACTTGCAATTGCTACTTGAACTCTTCGCTACCTGTGACATCACTTGCAATCAACACAAATTTTGCATGTTGCCAATGGAGACAAGACGCTGTGGTGGTGATTAAATTATTAAAACTAATTTAGTACTATAACGTACATGGTCCTGCAAGAAAAAGACAAGATCGGCAAATCCATGGCCAGAACACCAGAATATGAACATTTGCACAAAGTCTCTAGCTAAGCATAGAAAAAAAAAACACTTAACATGGCTTAATATATTAAGATGCTATTAAAATATCAAATTAAATGTACAGTTCATTAATATAAGGAATATGTATATAGTATTTTCCTCACATACCGCAAAATGTGGCATAATGGACATACAGTATTGTTCAAAATAATAGCAGTACAATGTGACTAACCAGAATAATCAAGGTTTTTAGTATATTTTTTATTGCTACGTGGCAAACAAGTTACCAGTAGGTTCAGTAGATTGTCAGAAAACAAACAAGACCCAGCATTCATGATATGCACGCTCTTAAGGCTGTGCAATTGGGCAATTAGTTGAAAGGGGTGTGTTCAAAAAAATAGCAGTGTCTACCTTTGACTGTACAAACTCAAAACTATTTTGTACAAACATTTTTTTTTTCTGGGATTTAGCAATCCTGTGAATCGCTAAACTAATATTTAGTTGTATGACCACAGTTTTTTAAAACTGCTTGACATCTGTGTGGCATGGAGTCAACCAACTTGTGGCACCTCTCAGCTGTTATTCCACTCGATGATTCTTTAACAACATTCCACAATTCATTCACATTTCTTGCATTTTTGATATCACCCCACAAGTTCTCAATTGGATTAAGGTCTGGAGATTGGGCTGGCCACTCCATAACATTAATTTTGTTGGTTTGGAACCAAGACTTTGCCCGTTTACTAGTGTGTTTTGGGTCATTGTCTTGTTGAAACAACCATTTCAAGGGCATGTCCTCTTCAGCATAGGGCAACATGACCTCTTCAAGTATTTTAACATATGCAAACTGATCCATGATCCCTGGTTTGCGATAAATAGGCCCAACACCATAGTAGGAGAAACATGCCCATATCATGATGCTTGCACCTCCATGCTTCACTGTCTTCACTGTGTACTGTGGCTTGAATTCAGAGTTTGGGGGTCGTCTCACAAACTGCCTGTGGCCCTTGGACCCAAAAAGAACAATTTTACTCTCATCAGTCCACAAAATGTTCCTCCATTTCTCTTTAGGCCAGTTGATGTGTTCTTTGGCAAATTGTAACCTCTTCTGCACATGCCTTTTTTTTAACAGAGGGACTTTGCGGGGGATTCTTGAAAATAGATTAGCTTCACACAGACGTCTTCTAACTGTCACAGTACTTACAGGTAACTCCAGACTGTCTTTGATCATCCTGGAGGTGATCATTGGTTTGTCTTCCGTTTTCTTCCACGTCTCTCTGGTTTTGCTCTCCATTTTAAGGCATTGGAGATCATTTTAGCTGAACAGCCTATCATTTTTTACACCTCTTTATAGGTTTTCCCCTCTCTAATCAACTTTTTAATCAAAGTACGCTGTTCTTCTGAACAATGTCTTGAACGACCCATTTTCCTCAGCTTTCAAATGCATGTTCAACAAGTGTTGGCTTCATCCTTAAATAGGGGCCACCTGATTCACACCTGTTTCTTCACAAAATTGATGACCTCAGTGATTGAATGCCACACTGCTATTTTTTTGAACACACCCCTTTCAACTAATTCAACTAATTGCCCAATTGCACAGCCTTAAGAGCGTGCATATCATGAATGCTGGGTCTTGTTTGTTTTCTGAGAATCTACTGAACCTACTGGTAACTTGTTTGCCACGTAGCAATAAAAAAATATACGAAAAACCTTGATTATTCTGGTTAGTCACATTGTACTGCTATTATTTTGAACAATACTGTAGATGAGAAAGGCCAAACTCATGCTTCTCTACTTTATTAAAATACATAACTAATATGTACAGGCAAGCAGGTGAGCCCAGAATAAACGCAACACGCAAAGTTTCAAATTAAGCATTTTTCCATATAGAATAAACTGTCTACAACTTGTTTATATCACTGTCTTTGTCCATTAACCTACATTATGTGTTTTATTTATAATGATTTTCTATAGGAGGAAAACGTTTAATGTACAATTTAACGCACTGCGTTCTGTACTCGTCTGCTTGCCTGTACGGAGTTGATCCTTTAAAATCACTTAATGCATAATGCCGTTCATATTTGCTTGTCTGTATATACTTAGTCAACAACAAGACATATAGGCTAGCCTAGGCCTACTAAATTGTCTTTATCATCTTAGTCTGTTATTAGGCCACATTAAGCGTTATGCTGTATGGGAGGACAAAGTTTGCACATTGTGTTCATAGCCATCTGCTTGACTTGTAGTACATTGAATAATTACTATATATCGTGTTAGTTTTTTCTACAGGAGGAAAACGCTTAACGAAAGACTTTGTGCATTGCGTTCATATTCTGCTGTTCTGTGGCCAAGGTCTGTGCTTGTCTTTTTCTTGCAGGACCCTGTACGTTATAGTACTAAATTAGTTTTAATCGTTTAATCACAACCACAGCGTCTCGTCTCCATTGGCAACATGCAAGATTTGTGTTGATTGCAAGTGAAGTCACAGGTAGCGGAGAGTGCAAGTAGCGATTGCAATTGACATTGTAATTTAGTTTATTTTTTCTTGTCTTCGCCACATAGCAACTGTTATAAAATGTTGGGAAATTAAAACAAAAAGTTATCAATAAATAGAACAAAATAAAAAATAAAGACTGCAAGTGACGTTGCTAGCAGAAGCAGTGTCTGAGAGTGCAAGTCTGCAGCCAGACCCTTCTCCAACGGTTCCCAAAAGCAGTTGATGTTCCAAATGTTTGCTGCTAGAAAATAAACTAAACAGCCTGAGAAGACAGGGCTCATTTCCCCAAAGAGTGTTTGTTTCTTTAGTTAGATTGCCATTTGTTTTATTTAAGACAGTAATTTAGGTTGTATTGTGTGAAGTTAAGTTATAGTTTTATTAAAAAGTTCATTAAGTTAAAACTCCTGGTCTCCTGTTTGTGCTATGGTAAGGTGTTATCTTTCGATTTCAATCTTTGTTTCCATATAGTACAAGGTGTCATATTAAATATTTTTTGATGTCTCTTATATTTGAATTTCTCAACATTCTCCTCACCACTGATAATGAATGGGTTTGGACTCAATTATGTCAGTGTTCCATTTTCATTCATTTTGGACACCTCATACATTGAGTGACAGAACACTCCTATTTGTCATGCTATATTTACATATTTGGTATTGCTGGATTCAGCACAACCCCACCTTTCCAACAAGCCATCATATGTGTTTCTATGATAATGCCAGGCAAAGCAAGCACAAAGTAAATGAAAACATTCTGCATAGATATTAAATTTGTGCATGTCCGCTTATTTTAGATATGTGTTTACATGTGTCTATTTATTCCATACATCAAGATATTCACATCCAGTCTTTTCTAGTAGTTAAATCAACTTCCTGACTACAAACATGTCAAGTTTCAAAGCTCTCAGAGCTTGTGTGATTGATCTGCATTAGTTTATATGCCTTAACTCCCATATGGACAGGCTATATTTTAGTCCTTTATTGGTTTTGTGGTGTATAACAATATCAGTTATTTTAACAATCTTAGCAGTAAAATATTTTTAGCCAAGAATCCATTTCATATATGGGAGACCTTAAAGATGAGGAAAAACATTGCTGGGTTTAGTTCCACCTCCGGTAGGGGTATCTCGAAAATTCAGGGGCATTGTCACTAGCCTAAGAAGCTCCCCAGTATGACAGTATAATAGAATGACAGCGACAGAACATAAAACACATAATAAAAGAATAAAAAATACAAATAAGTAGATAGTGAATGACAATATACAAATTGACACTTGTAGGCAGGTATATTACAAAATGCAGTTATGTATGTACAGTATTGTTCAAAATAATAGCAGTACAATGTGACTAACCAGAATAATCAAGGTTTTTCGTATATTTTTTTATTGCTACGTGGCAAACAAGTTACCAGTAGGTTCAGTAGATTCTCAGAAAACAAATGAGACCCAGCATTCATGATATGCACGCTCTTAAGGCTGTGCAATTGGGCAATTAGTTGAATTAGTTGAAAGGGGTGTGTTCAAAAAAATAGCAGTGTGGCATTCAATCACTGAGGTCATCAATTTTGTGAAGAAACAGGTGTGAATCAGGTGGCCCCTATTTAAGGATGAAGCCAACACTTGTTGAACATGCATTTGAAAGCTGAGGAAAATGGGTCGTTCAAGACATTGTTCAGAAGAACAGCGTACTTTGATTAAAAAGTTGATTAGAGAGGGGAAAACCTATAAAGAGGTGTAAAAAATGATAGGCTGTTCAGCTAAAATGATCTCCAATGCCTTAAAATGGAGAGCAAAACCAGAGAGACGTGGAAGAAAACGGAAGACAACCATCAAAATGGATAGAAGAATAACCAGAATGGCAAAGGCTCAGCCAATGATCACCTCCAGGATGATCAAAGACAGTCTGGAGTTACCTGTAAGTACTGTGACAGTTAGAAGACGTCTGTGTGAAGCTAATCTATTTTCAAGAATCCCCCGCAAAGTCCCTCTGTTAAAAAAAAGGCATGTGCAGAAGAGGTTACAATTTGCCAAAGAACACATCAACTGGCCTAAAGAGAAATGGAGGAACATTTTGTGGACTGATGAGAGTAAAATTGTTCTTTTTGGGTCCAAGGGCCACAGGCAGTTTGTGAGACGACCCCCAAACTCTGAATTCAAGCCACAGTACACAGTGAAGACAGTGAAGCATGGAGGTGCAAGCATCATGATATGGGCATGTTTCTCCTACTATGGTGTTGGGCCTATTTATCGCATACCAGGGATCATGGATCAGTTTGCATATGTTAAAATACTTGAAGAGGTCATGTTGCCCTATGCTGAAGAGGACATGCCCTTGAAATGGTTGTTTCAACAAGACAATGACCCAAAACACACTAGTAAACGGGCAAAGTCTTGGTTCCAAACCAACAAAATTAATGTTATGGAGTGGCCAGCCCAATCTCCAGACCTTAATCCAATTGAGAACTTGTGGGGTGATATCAAAAATGCTGTTTCTGAAGCAAAACCAAGAAATGTGAATGAATTGTGGAATGTTGTTAAAGAATCATGGAGTGGAATAACAGCTGAGAGGTGCCACAAGTTGGTTGACTCCATGCCACACAGATGTCAAGCAGTTTTAAAAAACTGTGGTCATACAACTAAATATTAGTTTAGTGATTCACAGGATTGCTAAATCCCAGAAAAAAAATGTTTGTACAAAATAGTTTTGAGTTTGTACAGTCAAAGGTAGACACTGCTATTTTTTTGAACACACCCCTTTCAACTAATTGCCCAATTGCACAGCCTTAAGAGCGTGCATATCATGAATGCTGGGTCTCGTTTGTTTTCTGACAATCTACTGAACCTACTGGTAACTTGTTTGCCACGTAGCAATAAAAAATATACTAAAAACCTTGATTATTCTGGTTAGTCACATTGTACTGCTATTATTTTGAACAATACTGTACATGTATATTATGTGCAAAATTTAAGTGTATACTAAGTATGTGTGTTAGATAAATAAGTGTCCGAGAAAGCAGAAGGAGTTAAGTGCCGCTGCTCCTCCGATAACAACGTTCACTAAAACATCTGAATAATTGAAATCCGGAAAAACATCTTGTGGTGTGTTGCCGAATGTTCAGCAGTTCTTCCCTGGTGAAACTGATGGCAGGAATATAACTAAAGACAGGACAAACTAACAAAAACATATGCAGAGCACGTCACAGAGGCAGCCATCCTGTATCGGCGCCAGTAGATCTGTTATTTGAGGTGATTTCTTGTTTTGACATTAAGTTGTGTTGGACTGAAGTAGTGTGCGTCTGTGTGTGTGTGTGTGTGTGTGTGTGTGTGTGTGTGTGTGTGTGTGTGTGTATATATATATATATATATATATATATATATATATATATATATATATATAGATATAGATATATATATATATATATATATATATATATATATATATATATATATATATATATATATATATATAGATAGATAGATATATATGTATATATACTTTTTTTTATTCTTTGTTGTCATTGTCTTTTTTTTTTTTTTTGGCTCCAAATAAATTACACTGTCAAGGTCCAGAAAAGTAAGAAAGACATCGTCAGAATAGTCCATCTGCCATCAGTGGTTCAACCGTGATTAAGCGACAATAATGTTTTTTTTTTTTTTGTGCTTTTTTTCTTATACGTAAAGAAAACAAAAATAACTACTTTATTCAACAATGCATCTTTGCATCACCATTGTGCCATTTTGGAGAATATGAAGTCGTGGCCTAATGGTTAGAGGGTTGGACTCCCAATCGAAGGGTTGTGGGTTCTAGTCTCGGGCCGGCAGGAATTGTAGGTGGGGGGAGTGCACGTACAGTTCTCTCTCCACCTTCAATACCACGACTTAGGTGCCCTTGAGCAAGGCATCGAACCCCCAACTGCTCCCCGGGCGCCGCAGCATAAATGATGAACACTGCTCCGGGTGTGTGCTCACAGTGTGTGTGTGTGTGTGTGTGTTCACTGCTCTGTGTGTGTGCACTTCGGGTGGGTTAAATGCAGAGCATGAATTCTGAGTATGGGTCACCATACTTGGCTGAATGACACTTCCACAAATTCACCAATGATCTGAATGCAGACAGCTTATGCTGTTCTGTGTCAGCCGCGCCACAAGGATACGTTTTCTGTCTGTATTTATGTTTTAATTTGCTCAAAAACAGTGCATCAGTGCATCAGTGCTGACTCAGCGTACGCTGCCTGCGGTGATGTGGAGAGACACGAGGTGTAAGGGCACTTCAGGGTATTCTGCCATCTTCAGTGAGATTCCACACTGAAGGGAGTGGACACGTTGAGTTCAAAGGGCACAGGGAATAAGGGAACATCCATACATCCCTTCACAGGAAATGGAGAACTGTCTTCAGTCAGAACTAAGGGATTTTAAAGCCTCTGCAATGGAGGGCTTATAATAAATGTTGGTCTTATACAAATTTGAGTATTTATGAATGGTTATGGTGAACACTGTTACATTTCCATATTTTATTGTATGAAACTAAGTAAAACTGTCATTTTTAAATGTTTTTTTTTATTTGACTTTATTTACTTCAAGAGAGTTGTGTGTGGGAAAGAAACGAGATGAGACCACTACAATCTGTCAACAGTCTAAACATACATTTGGACTATAATTATGAGATATAATTGAAAATGCTTTATATTTAAATGATTCACATTTTATATTTACATTTGAAAAAAAATACAATATTTATTTAGGACTATGTTATAATAATCTGCGTGATCCCATCATTGCCTTTTTTGATGATGTTCCAAATGAGCAATTGTTGTCAGAGAAGTCCACTTCAACAGATATCTATAGAGGAGACTAATTGTTTTTTTATTTATTTATTTGTGTACAAAAAGTATTCTCGTCGCTTCATAATGTTAAGGTTGAATCACTGATGACGATGCTTTTCATCTTTTTCTGGTCCTTGAAAGTGTTATTTACTTGGCAGTTTATAACAAACCTCCCAGTTTTCATTCAAAATATATTAAATTGTGTTCCAAAGACGAATTAAACTTTTACATGTTTGGAACGACACGGGGGAAAGTGATTAATGACAACATTTTCATTTTGGGGTGGAGTATACCTTTAAAAAAATAAATAAAAATTGAACCAATCACGAGAAAAAATAAAATAAAAATAATAATCAAGCACCTCCTATTAAAACAATAAAAACATTTTTACAAGAAGCTAATGAATAAAAACAAAACGAACATAAAAAATCACGGGGGAGTGAATAAAATAAAATGAAATAAACTAAAATAAAATAAAATGCGGGGGGCAGTGGTTTGACCAGGAAGGACTTTTAGTTTGGAAAGCCGTCCGGTGGTCTCCATGTTGTGTTAGTTCCGGTTTGTTTACAGTTGAGGACTGGCCGAACTCGTCCGGATTTCAGAAAACACCGTCCTGTTTCCACAATGAGAGCTGTAGCCACATGGATCGACAAAGTTCATGACCGAGATAAGGTTGAACAGTGGTAAGCTGCATGATTTCCCAAAGATTAACGGCAGGGCAGTATGGATGTGCTTAGCAACCGTTGCTATGTAAACAATATAAGCGTCGATGAACCGACTTTAGAGTTAGGTGTAATTTCTGCCTGTTTCCTTCATAACACAACACTCAAACATCACCGGAGTTTCTCTTAGGGTTCAGGACTCTGGAGCAAACACTGAAATAATGTAACGCTCAGTGTTTCATCACTCATAGCCTCACTCTCTCTGTGTTTCAGCATCTATGATCTCGCCTTCAGACCGGACGGATCTCAGCTCATCGTCGCGGCTGGAAACCGAGTTCTGGTAACGGATCTGCACCTGCACACATCACACTAACTAGTGCACAGTGACCTAGGCGTCCAGGACAGACTTAATGTGCACACTGTGATGAGAAATTCACACGCAATGAATGAATCCCTATGATTTATACTATAATATATTTATTACGTTTCTTCGGATGAGGACGACTCTGCATTGGTTCAGTAATAGACCATAACCTATGATAACGTACAGACGCTTTTCTGACGTCACTCGTCGCCCGCGTGCTCTGTCGCTGTAGGAGTGTTTGGATTGAAGCCTCTGCACAGAATGATCAGTTTATTAGCATCTAGAACCGCCAGAGCGATGAGACACACAGCAGACACATCCTTTAAAGCAGACATCTGGCCACATCTCGGCTTTAATGAACACCTGTGTGTAAATCATGTCAGATTCGATGGACGATTATAATAATGTGATACAATATTTCAGTCTAGGTGGTTAAGAGCCATTTTAATGCCTTAAAACAAATTAATGACGACAACATAGTAAATAATAACGTTACATACATTTTCCATGGACCAAATCGGGCCAATACATTAATATGCAAGTAGTCTCTATCAAAACGTCAATCAAGTAATTTACCGATACCCTCGAAAAAACCCATGCATCATTTTCAGTGTCAGCAGTCAGAATTTAAATTCATAAAAGTGCCCAATATAAGTGACAGAAAAAATCAACGTAATTAGGTATTTCACACTTGTTTATGCACACATGACAGTCAAAACTGTCTCATTCACTGATAATCCAACAGTTAAAAGAGAAGAAGAACAATAATAATCTCCATCTGAATCCATGAGTTTATCACTGAGGTGTTTTTACAGAGGTCCACCGTCCGAATCGGCCTCAAGTCTTTCCTGAAGTTCATATCGTAGAACATTAAGTATCTTTGCTGTCAAAACTAACAAGTTCAGCAGCTTACAATGATATACTAATCTGGACTGTTTAATGTTTATATATATATTAAATCAGATATAGTGTAAATAGGTTTAGATGTAATGATTTGACTGTGCTGTAATGTCGGAGTTGCAGTGATATCAGAGGCTTCGTGTGTCATCTCTCCCTCAGCAGGTGTAAGTCACGTTTAGAGAGTTAAAACACTCTCCCACTCTTTACCATCAAACTTATATTTAGGCAATATGATGACTCACACAGTTCAGATGTGCTATCGTCTCTCATGAATGGTCAGGGGACGTCAGCATCAGCACCAGTTCTCTGAGATGCAGTGTGTCTGTGTTCATAACCTGATGACTGTCTGGGTGAAATACAGGCACACTTGGGCTTGTTTGTTAGCCAATTAGCCTATACAATTGATATCCTTGAAAACCGCCAAACTGACCCCAAACCAGCCCAAATTATGCCCACCCGCCCAAGCCGGTTGTGACCCGCACAATCGAATTCAAAACACCCAATCTGGCAACACTGGTCACACATAATGGAATCTGTGGGGGATAGTGATGGGCACATGACCCATGTGAAGCATTTCTCTGATTGTTTCGTGAAAAGATTCAAAGCTTCGAGTGTTTTGAGAACAGCAACATCTGGTGGTTAATAAAAAATGTAACTTCCAAAATATCATAAAAAAAAAAAAGAAAAAATATCATCAATAGCACCATTTTCAGGTACAGATATTGCATAATCAAATGTAAAATACTTCACTTAACACACACACACACACACACACATATATATATATATATCCTTGTTAAAGCTGTTATTCAAGAGCAGTGAGTTATTTCTCTGTCTTTTGTTCACATTAATGACACAGACCGACAGGTATAAGGCTTCTGCCTGGCACTTTAAGAGATTTTTTTCTCAATCGATTACAAATTGAAAATAAATATCTCCCATAAATGCTGTAAATATACAGAGACATAGAGCATCAGCTTGTATTATTAAATGTTAAAAATAATTAAATGTAATGCAGTTTTCATTATAATAACAATTATTTAATGACAGGTGAAAATATAATAAATATGTACTACAGTGCACATATTTAGCAAAATACTCCTTTCTTGTGGCTATTTTTCTCAACTGCCCTGCTATGGTTTTTAAACGGCTTTCTTGAGGTAAATGTAACGTGTGACATAACTGTTCTCCTGCTGTTTTGACTGATGACTGATTGATCGATATTATTTATGAGGCATATATACATTTCTGTAAGTTGTACTGTATCTTTAAACAGAAAGTAACAGATGATCGGTTTACTTGAACTGAGGCGCTAAAGCGATCTGTCACGTCACATTTTCTGACGCCAAAACGGTATTGTCTGAATTTTGTAATAAAATGGACAGAACCTGAGATCTGAGAATTGTAAATGTAATTTATATAGATCAGTGAGTGGTGGCGTATCAGCCTAACGTTACGTGTGTCATTACACTTCTGTCTCACCTCAGCAGTCAAGTCCTGCCCTGCTGACGTCTTCACTCAAGTCTTGTGCCTTCCAGCAAATAATGTATTCATCTTGACACATTTGGTGGCATCTGCCTCAAGTGCTTGCTCTCAACTTTCAGCCCCTCCTTTATGCTTAGATATCTTATTATTTAACATATTGAATTTCATTGCAGTTGTAAAGCGGTCGCGTTTCAAGGCTAGAACTTGATTCTGATTGGCCAGTGAGCAGTGAACACATGACGTGTGCTCATCACCGGTTAGACCTGTCAGTATCATGCGGCTCCATGAGAGAGACACAGAAGGCCGGAACTGGACTATACAACAATATACTTACGAATATATTTGCAATTAATAATGATAAAAACAAAATACATACTGCACCGTCCCGGCGAGACCGCGTCCCACTGGGATCTCCCGGTCGTCCCGATGGCCAGTACATGCCGGTCTACCACACATTCCACCGATTCAGGTTACATGCACATATAAAAGCCTAACAGTGTGTGTGTGTTTGTGAATTTCTGTCTTTGATACATTTATTTACCCATTAAACTGTGCAATTTAATACCGGTACGAACATCAATATGATCTAATAGAAGAATAATGTAGCTACACATATGAATTGCATATGACAAGTATTGAATTCGTCTGAAATCATTTGTATTCTTCATATTACTTGTAAGACTGGGTATCTGAAATGTAAATAAAGTCAGAATTAAAACTCACTGCTAAAGTAAGATCTGAGGGGTTGAACATTTCAACATGGAAAGTGAATCGTGCATGTGACTGGACAGAAAGTGAAGCTTCGTTTAGCATTGGTCACATGATATCTATGTTAACAACACAAGCGCTGAATCAAACGTCTCGATTCAGAAGTCACATCACGTCAGGTAGAGTTCAGATATCTGAATGCTTGTATTTATTGACAAAACTATAAATATGAAGTGAAAATTGAGGATGCAGTGCATGGTCAATCTATTGTGATGCATCGATTTATCGAACTGAACCGAATCGATGACATGATAATCATAAACAAACCGAACCGTGAGACCAGTGTAGGTTTACACCCCTAATATTGATTAGATTTGAACATTTAATTTGTCTCTTTATACATTTAAATCCAAGAACATTCACATGAGTTATGTTATAGTTAACTAAAACTATACCATAACTATAAATTAATTGTAACTTGAAATAAAATGGTTTAGGAGGATTAGGTAAGGACTGTATTTGTGCTGTCATAGGTGATTCTGTATCTGCACTGGTGTGTTAGTAAGAACACAGAAGTTAGGAGTTTACTGTGGATCAGGTTGAGTGGTAACAGTGAGTGGTCTGAAAATATCAAAGAATAATAAGAAATATTAGGTATACAGCAGATTAAATATCATTCACACCAGTGATGCGCGGGTTGATCCAAAATGAGCCAGTGCCTGCGGTTGCCTGTGGTTACAAGTCATCCAAAAATATTTTTAATGATATTTGGGTCGCGGTTGGTCGGGTCGTTTGAAATAAAAATGCCAATTAAACCTTTGTAATTAATATAGTACTAGACACATTTTTGAAATACATAGTCCTACACTTTATCGTCTGAATAACTGTTGAAGATGACGCAGGAGCTCAGTCTGCACGTAGAGATGGAGGAGCAAAGAAGACTGCGTGGGGAGCAACAGCGCTGTTTCTGGTAAAACATGATTGTGACGACTTCATTAAGTTTTGTTTTATAGAAAACTCTTTTTAAAAGATTTTTGTTTTTTATAAATTGTATCTTAATTTTGATCAATGTTTTATCAATCAGTTGCTCGTATTTATTAAATAAGAAGCACATCTATAGCCTAGCAGACAATGTAATAAGGCGCCGGCACGATCACTGGCATTGCATGTGAATTAAACTCAGCGTGTGCCTCACAGAATTGAGAAATATAGGCTATATATTACAGAAAGCTTGAAATATCTTCTTTTAAATGAAAATATTCAAACCAAAATAAACGGGCAACTGTTTGATGATGTCCTCCATATGAAATGTGCATTTCTCTCTGGCGTTCATGGCGAGTCTGCATCGTCAACTTCATCTTTGCAGCAACACAGAAAACACCAGAGTATTACTTAGGGCTGTGCAAAAAATCAAATGTGATTTTCATGCGCATCTCATCAGTAAAGACGCTCCTGTAATTAGAAGTGTGTCTCCAGCACGTGCGTTCAGATCAGGGTTGCCAGGTTTTCACAACAAATCCTGCCCAGTTGCTTCCCAAACTCGTCCAAAACTAGCCCTATCGCGTTTCCGGGAGGTTCCCCGATAAAAATTGCTTCCCGGGGTTAAAATATACATTTTTTGGAAGGTTGGCTTGGTAAAATCCGCATTTTAGGGGCTAAATATCACGTTATTGGTATGGGGTTGCTTGAACCGCAGACTTGGCAACACTGGTTCAGGTGGAGCGGCAGTTACTACACAGAGCCTTAGTCTACCGACAACTAACACAAAATCACTTTCAAAATCGACAAACATCGATTTTGTGTAGATTGTCAGTGAATAACTGCTCGGTGTAGTAAATGCCCACCGGTGTGGCCAAGTCTGAGGTTGTTTTTCATGTCCGCAGGTCAAAGCGACCCCAATAATCAGATAACGAACAATAGACTGACTCGTTCACGAGTGAAGAACCGTTTCTGTCAGACGCATCCGATTCGTGAACCGAGGAGCTGATGATACTGCGCATGTGTGATTCAGCGTGAAGCAGACCGACACACAGAGCGTCTGAACCGAACTGATTCTTCTGGTGATTGATTCTGAACTGATTCTGTGCTAGTGTTATGAGCGCGGGTAAACCAAAGGCTTGAATCAAGTGCAATCATCACCAATGACGTCATTACGTTGAGCGCAAAAGAACCGGTGAACCATTTTCTTCAACCAGTTTATTGAATCGAACTGTCCGAAAGAACTACTGGTGATCCGAACACTGATGCAACCGGTTCTTCACTCGTGAACGAGTCAGTGTTTTGTTCGTTATCTGGCTCGGTGTTCACCTTCAGTTCTCTCTTCACAGCAGTTCAGTCAGATACTGTTTGAGTAAATGCATTACTCCGGGATATTGGTTTGTTTGAACTCAGAGGGAGTGTCAGCCACATTAAACAAGTTAACAAGTCATTTGTGGATTAACGCGTATTAGAGATGTGAACCGTTTAAAACAATTCAGTTCGATTTGGTGAACTAAATTATTTGTTCGCGAACCGGATATCCAGACTGCTTTGTTTTGAACTCTCTCACACAGACACGGAAGAGAAGACAATGCTGAATAAAGTCGTCGTTTTTGCTATTTTTGGAAAAAAATGTATTTTTGATGCTTCAAAATATTCTAACTGAGCCTCTGATGTCACATGGACTACTTTGTCTCATGGGTTTGAAACAACATGAGGGTAAGTTATTAATTACATAAATTTGCTATCTGGGTGAACTAACCCTTTAAGCAATACATAAAGTAAAATACAAAAACAGAAGCTCAATAAAAACCATACAACACAATATATGGTCTTCACAGCTCCCACTACGTTACTGAAACACACGTAGAGATTGCCCACTGCTCACCACGCCGACTTCCAGCTGATCAGAAACCTCGGTCCAACAGCTGCCTCCACAGAGTCCCTTAACAGACGGTACGGGGAGAAAACTAAGATCAACACCCAGCAGATCACGCTATAAACCACACAGTAATCCACACAATTCACACAGAAATTCACACAGTCTGCCATGAGCTGTCCAGGGAAAAAGAACAACAACCACCCCAAGAGCACTTCACTGGCTCAATTTATACACCCTCATTCTCATCTCGTCAACCTCAAGATATGGGACACCTGCTGAACAGAGACAGAAAACACCAACAACACACACAGACCTCACGGCTCGTAACAACCACTAATAAAGGCAAAGGAGAGAGTAGTTATGTGTAGGAGAATTCACAGTTCGTCTCTAGCTGAGTACGAGGCACTGACTGGCGTCACTTAATAAACTGCACCTCTGAATTGTCGGCCTCTACCACGAACTGAGGAATTGGGTCACCAGAATCTATATGTCATCCAGGTCAACATATGAACTGATCAACCATGTCTCTCAGCACGTCATTGATTAGTGCTTGGAAGATCGCAGGAGCATTGGACAGCCCGAACGGTATGACCAAATATTCAAAGTGCCCCCTGGCGGTTTTAAAAGCGATCTTCATTCATCCCCCTCCATGATACGAACCATATGATAAGTGTTGCGGAGGTCCAACTTCATTAAAAGGAAGCTCTCCTCAACCGCTGAAGACATGTGATGTTATTCAGCCCCTTATAGTCAATGCAAGGCCGCAGGAAACCATCCTTCTTACCCATGAAGAAAAACCCCATGCACACAGGAAATGATCTTGGCTGCCAAAGAATCAGAAATATATCCATCAGTTTCCGATCCACCTCACGTCCCAGATGGATCACACACTCTCTTTAACTCCTCTGTGAAGGACTGGAGCGAGCCGCAGCAGGTGATTGGCTCTCCCACACCGCTCCGCTCCTGATAGCAGAGTGATCATCAACGCCACTTTAGATTGCTCCGTAGGAGAAGATTTGGGCTGAAGAGTGAAAAACAAAGTGGAGTGAAAAACAATGAGCACTTAGTAATAAAAGCTCAGCATAAATGTGGCTCACCTGCATACTGAGCATCGATGTGATGATCTGATCGTGCCGTGGAAGGGGAAACAGACAGTGGGGTAGGCACAGTGGGGGCACTGCGTTGATCTCCGTTCTTAAACGTTGGAGCTGGGCAGTAACCTCCGACACCTGTGTCCCCAAGACCTGCACCGCACGACCCGTAGCCAATATCTGTTCATCCTGTTGAACCATACGAACATTGTTATTAGCAATGACGTTTCTCCACTCACCACTTGCTGAATCCATTCTTGGTCAGATCGTTATGTCAGGACTGATAACTCGAGATTCAATTGCAATTGAAAAATCCCTTTGAGCAGATGGGCAGATCTCCTAACGCAATCCAACAAGGAACACACTGATAGATAAACAGCCACTCCAAACTAAGTGACTGGAACCCAGGAAAATAAGGTGAAACTGCAAGGAACACAGCGTAAGCACCAGAACAATCTGACAACTGAACGAACAAACACAGACAATGATATAGCAGCGCTGACGAACCACAGCTCGTGAGTTGCTCAGAAACACAAATGAAGAGAGAAGAATGAAGTTCACTTGTCCCTGAGTTTAAGATGCTAATTTAGTTATCTTTGTTCACCATGATACAAGCTCACTCTCGTTCTTCTGTCCGACCGGAGGAAGTGCTGGGAAACAATTCAAGGGGATGGTGTGGTCAATGTCCTTTCCTGGGGAGGTCTTATTAAATTAATTATTACTGTATAAGCTTTTAATTTCCCCTGTTGGGCATAAAAAATTGAGGAATTTTGGTCAATAATGATAATTTAGCTAAATGTGTTTTTGTGCTGAAACCTTGCCTGGTTTAGGCCTGTCATGGATAAATAATGATGATAGTAAAACCACCAGTAGATGGCAGCAAGTCCCTGTTTGGTTAATTGATTTATTGAATCATTCAAATCAAATGATTTGTTCAAAACGGCTGATTCAATTAGAAACTAAACAAGCCTGAGTCCCAATGTGCAAACTATCCCACTATAAATTGTATGTGATATTAGTAATTTTCAATACCTTTTATGCAGATATGGAGGATAGTCCACACCGGGACGCAGGGAAAGTGTTGAATCACTGAATCACTGGCTCACTCCATTCATTCAGAACCTGATTCATTCAAGGAACCAAACACCTTGTTGCTGTGCACTGTTGTATAAAATTGATAGCACATTTCTGCTCGCGCATGTACTGATATAAAAAAAAAAAAAAAACATTGCTTGTGCAATGAATATAAAAACAAAAACTCATACATGGGTACTTTTTCTTTAATTGCTTGAAATGCTATAATGTTATTTTAACGGTATTTTAACAGACTTCATCGCGCAGTGAATGCTTTTGAACACAAGACGTGTTTTTGTTTGGTTTTTGCAAAGTGGATGACTCTAATATCATGTCTCCTATAGTCTCTCAATCCGTCACAGTTACACATACAGCACAATAACATAACGTCAGGGGAATCTTTCAGTTCTGATAAAAGAAAAATCATAACTTTTCTGTTGTCTTTTTAAAGAAATTCAAAAGTTGTGCTAGAATCCTTTTGTGTGAAAAATGACTAAAGCGTGCTTCCACTTGTGCACAGCCTGTTCCAGAGCTGAGATCTGATTGGCCGATTGCTGTTATTAGTGAATTATCTTTAGGGTTAGGGTTAGACCCCCTCTCCCTCCCACGGTCCTCGCTATCGTCCTAACAGCGCTATATTTATCCTTTTCATTTTATTTATTTATTTCTTGCCTTATGGGTCAATTAAGGTGGTTTTGATCAGATCATGACGACTGCCGTGTGTGTGTGTGTGTGTGTGTGTGCAGGTGTACGACACCGCTGATGGCACACTGATTCAGCCGCTGAAAGGACACAAAGACACGGTGTATTGTGTGGCTTACGCTAAAGATGGTAATTATATCACACCTGTGTGTGTTTGTGATTGCTTCTGGAGAACTGTGATGCATCTTGTGTGTTCCTCCTCTCTCTCCTGCAGGGAAACGCTTCGCATCCGGTTCAGCAGATAAAAGCATCATCATCTGGACCTCCAAACTGGAGGGCATCCTCAAATACACGTGGGCTTCCTGTGTTTGTAGTACTCATACAGTTATAATATCTTAGTGTTTGATTTAGTCCACCTCCCATCATGCCGTGCTGCTATCCATCATTGAGATCTGTGTTTGTGTGTGTTGTGTTTCATCTCTTTTAGTCACAATGATTCAATCCAGTGTGTGGCATACAACCCCGTCACACACCAGCTGGCCTCGTGCTCCTCAGGAGACTTCGGTGAGTGTGTGTGTGTGTGTGTGTGTGTGTGTGTGCACAGCTACAGAGACCAGAGGATGTTTCCTCCACAGAGACGCTGAAGACCTCAGTGTGTGTGACTGACAGCTGCTAAAGAAAGGCACTGATGAGTTATTCAGATTATGAAGAGAACAGTGTGTTCAGAAAGTATATCTGAATCCTTGTTGACTGTAATATGAGTGATAGTCTCTGTGAGGAGTATAGATTTGAAGACTATAGTGCATTACACATGGTCTTTGATGACAAGAAGGAAATTAACAAAATCAATTCTGCTGTGCTCTCATGTTCTCCCACAATATCTAAGAACAATCACAACTAATCATATTATATAAGAATACAGCTTTTGTGTGTGTGTGTGTGTATATTTATTTATTTATTTTTTTATTTTTGTGCTTCACGTTCTCATAATTTCCTGACTGAGAGTCAATGTGGAAGCCATCTTGAATAAAGTGCACTGCTGCTGTACAGAATGAATAAGACTGAACTTTGATATAATGGTGTCACCCGTCTAGTGGTCATCTTTGAGTGCCTGTAGTGCTCTCTTCTGATGGTTTGGCTCTGGTGTTTTCTGTGATCCACTCACCGCATGAGTCTGAACAATCTTAATTCATTTGACTCAGTCTGTAAGAGGTTTCAGTGACCTGATCACAACCGGTTTCAGACCTGTTCAGCAGGTGCAACATCAGAAACACATCTTAATAACCGGTGATAACAGGACACTGTAATAGTTCACCTAAAAATATTGACATTTACTAAAAACATGCACTCTCAGGCCATCGTCCCAGATAGTCTATAATCCATAATCACACTTCCTCCAGTGAAACATCTCCTGTTGTCTCTCTCATAAGTGTTTAGATCTGTTTAAACACTGCTTGATCTGTGCAGATTTCTCTCCTGATTCAGACCAGAACACTGTTTCACTGGAGGAAGTGTCAGCTTTGATGAGACTGATAATACATGAATGTCCTGGTGTTGTCTGATGAGAGAGGCTCAGCAGTGTTCTGTTCAGCTGCAGTTTAACACACTTCTCTGACAGGTTTGCTGTGTGTTGCAGGTCTGTGGTCTCCAGAGCAGAAGTCTGTCTCCAAACATAAAGTCAGCAGTAAGATCACATGCTGTGGGTGAGTGGAGGAGGTTTATCACAGTGTACTGTAGTAGCTGTGTGGTGTGTGATGGTGTTGGCTGGTGATCTCAGGTGGACTAATGACGGTCAGTACTTGGCTCTGGGAATGATGAACGGAGTGGTGAGCATCAGAAACAAGAGCGGAGAGGAGAAGGTGAAGATTGAGCGTCCGGGGGGCTCCTCATCACCCATCTGGTCCATTGCCTGGAACCCATCGAAGTAAGATGAGCTCATAACATCGTCACCCACTGTATGATGTGAGCTGTGATTATTCAGATATCAGAGCTTCCCGCACAGGTGTATACTGAGAAACATTATTTTTGTCCTCTTAAACTTTTTTTAACCATCCGGAAATAATGAAACCTTCTGCGATTGATGAACTAGTGGAAAACCTAGGCTCGCCCTCCACGTTTGAGATTTGCTCTTTCCCCCACTGATAATGGCACGTGTACTGCAGAGACTGAGAGAGACTGACAGACATATCATGCATTAAACCAACTCTACTGTACCGGAGTGAACTTTGGGGAACAGTGATACATTTAAAAAATTGGGATAAAACTTTGAAAAACTACAACTAAAACGTTTAAGGGGTCCATAGAGGTCTGTGACGAACACGGCTCTCCTCGGAGTAGCTGCGAGCGCGGTGTCTTCTTCTGTGTTCCTGTGGCTCAGTGGTAGAGCATTGCGTTAGCAGCACAGGGTTGTGGGTTCGATTCCCAGGGAACACATGTTAAAAAAGTTAGCCGGAATGGAATGTAATCTGCTAAATGCATACATTTAACTTAAATGTAATTTTTCTTGTATGACAGTGTCAGCATTAAGACACGATACTGCCACCTGGGCGCTCCACCAGGTACTGGCGCTGGAGTATTGACATGTGGGGTTATCATAAGAGAACTGTTCATGTGAAATATTGCAGTTTCACAAATACCAGTATATCCTCACACAATAAATTACCACAATATCGATAATTGTTGCTTTGAATATCACGGTTAACATCACTTTATTATACTGGTATATCGTGACACCCCTATTATGAATTTACAGTACATATATATTTTTCATATTTATTGTTTATTTTTCTTTATAATGAAGTAGTCTGTATTTAGTATATTGTGAAAGAATTATTATACACACACACACACACACACACACACATATATATCAATACTACATAAAAAAAAAAAAAAAAAAAAAAAAAAACTCTGTATCAGCTCGGCATCAACCAATACTGAAAAAGGTGATCAGACCATCCTTAATTATTAAAACATACGCTAATGATTTGGCAACATTGTGTTACACAGTCATACTAATAAAGCTTTATTGAATATGAATTGTATTTGACAGACAGACAGACAGACAGACTGACGAAGAACACAGACAGACGTTGCTCTCTGGCATTGTGTCTGTGTATGAAGCTTATCCTCAGACAGCAGGAACAGCTGAAGCTGGTTGAGGTGCTGCTGTTAGTGTAAGTGATGGATGAGGATGGAGCTTCTCTGGAGGAAGCAGCAGCAGATGATTTCAGAGAAAGCACACAGGACAGGACAGGACAGGACAGGACTGATGGTCTTCAGTGAAAGCATGTGTCACACTGGGCTGTGTGTGTGTGTGTGTGTTTCAGGGATGAACACAACGATATCTTGGCCGTGGCTGATTGGGGACAGAGGCTGTCTTTCTACCAGCTCAGTGGGAAACAGGTAAGTGTGTGAAAGTGAAAGAGTGAGAGTGAAGTAACATGGTGACTAGGGATGGAATGGTTCAGTTGGTATCACTGTTTTAGAGTCACGGTCTCGGTACGGTTCGGTATGTGCTATGTTCATGGAAAAACTATACTAAAAAACAACAACAGCACACATATAATATGCTAAAGATAAAAAAAACATAATTTTCAGTTTATTTTATTTCACCACCCGGGTAATGACAGAATATATTCCAGCATACAGCATTCACATTGAACAAGAGTACACACTCACACACACACACACACACACACACACAGACACACACACACACACACACAGACACAATCACTCTCTCTCTCTCTCACACACACACACACACACACACACACACACACGCTCACGCACACACACATACACACACACTCACACACACACACGCACACCCACACACACACACGCTCACGCACACACACACACACACACACACACACACTCACACACACACGCACTCACGCACACGCACACACACACACACACACACTGCGGCGCCCGGGGAGCAGTTGGGGTCCGGTGCCTTGCTCGAGGACACTTCAGTCGTGGGAGAGAGAGCAATCTCTACAATCTCTGCTGGTATAAGACTCGAACCCACAACCACGACTTGTTGTTGTTGTTGTTACATTGTGATAATAGAAATGGATCATGTCAAATTCATGCAACAAGAGATTTAGACATTTACAGAACACTGAGAAATACTCAAAAGCTGTGGTAAAGACTCCAAGATGCTTCACGAAACCTTCTTGCAAAGCTTCAGTACTGTGAGTTTTAGGCACGTGTAAAAATGCTGTAAAGTGAGGATGCTGTCAAAAATAGTGTAAATAAATAGATTTTATTTATAAGTAAACTTCAATGAACTGAATTGTTTAAAGCAGCTTTTGCCCTCGGTGCACTTGAACAGAGTTGTGACTTGGTGAACAAGAAGGTATATAGAATGAGTGTATGTAGGGCAGATGCTGTTCTTTAGCAGCGCTGTGGTGAGTACTTCAGCCCGAGGGTAAGCACAGGACACACTTACTGTACTATCAGAGAGAGACAGACATGCATTCACAGATCCACTCAGCTCCATAGCTGTAAAGTTATGTTGGGTACACACTAAAAGATTTTTTACATCTTATGAGATTTTCAAAATGTGATATACCACAAAATCCTAGATTGAACTGTCTCGCTCCTATAGTGTGTGGTGTGCCATGATGTGACATAGACAGCACACCACACACACCCAGAGTCCCGACTGAACACAGGAAACCTCACAAAATCTCGTGAGACTTCAGAAAAAGCAGGGCGGACAATATGCAGGAAGAAGTTGCAATGGTAGTGTTTGGAATGATTTTATACACAACACGTTGTAGAGTATAAACATTCATCATCAAGCTGATCCCCCATCTCTGCTGTCCACATCAGTTTCTCTTTGTGCTGCGTCATGACTGCTTCCGTCTTCCATCATCTCACCTTCTGATTGGATATTGTTTCGTTTCACGTGATCATCTCCAGAGCGTGTGTGTTTGTCCTCGGGGATCCCCCACACATCAGGATTTCTGATTGTAAATATTAAACGTTGAATATTTGCAATTCGTGATTGGGGCGGCTCCGACGTTCTTCTGATCAGGTTCGGACACACTTAACACACCTCACACCAAGAGAACATCTGATGAGATCATCTGTAGAGCCATCAAGATAATAGGGACATAGCTAGGATTGTTGGAAGGGGGGAAATCAGCCCCAAATCAGCCCGATTATCTTTTGGTGTGTACCCAGCATTAGTGTGACATACTCTTCCTGTTTAACTTCTGCTATCTGTTTCAGTAGGATGTTCAGGAAAAAGTATGGCTTAATTTAATCCAGAGGGAACTGAATGAATGACGTTACATACTCTCATTCAGCACTTTTATCCAAAGCTGCTCTGTGGTTTGTCCTGAGGAGGCAGTGAGAAGTGCTTGAGTAGCAGGAGTACGTGTGAAGTTCAGGTTCAGAGCTTGTAATCATCATCATCTGGCACAGAGTCAGAATTCACCGTTGTTTACTCCTGCATATGACCCCTGTGGGGCTCCGTAGCTGTAGGCTTTGGGCTGCTTCGAAAAAAACGTTTCATGCTCCGAGATCATTTCAAAATGCACATCTGCCTCCTAAAGCCATCATGCTTTTAACTTTTTAACAACTTTAAATGGCAGCTTAACCAAATGTCAAATGTCTTCAAGAAGAGAGTTCCCATAAATGCTTATTAGCATACATATTGTTAACATATTGAATATTCTTCATGACCTTATTCTACATCCCTAATCCTACCCAACACCTAAACTTAACAAGTACATTATTAAGCAGCAATTGGGAGTTTATGAAGTAATAATTAATAGTTAATTAACAGTGAGAATTGTGACCCTTTGGCTTTATGCTGTACACATAGTTTTGCAGATCTGCTTCACATGTCCTGTCAGAGCTGAGCCTAAAGCTAAGGCACTGTCATTCAGTTCAGTGGCACTTCAGGTGACCCGAGTTTAAGTCCCGACTCGTGGATTATCACATCGTTTTATGTGATCCCCCACTATTTCAGATGATGACTGGACCTGAGCTGCTGTCTCAGAAAACATGACCTTTTAAGTGCTCCTTAATCAGAGTAATATATAAAATAATAAAGTATAGTTTGTGTTTCTAATGACCTCAGAAGGTTAGAATAGCATGTAAGATTTGCTGTTAGATGAGAGTAGTTCAGCATGTTAATGTGATGCATTGAAGAAAACACTAAAATAGCCAGGGTATATTTCCCATGCTGACGTGAGTTTTGTCTTCTGCAGATTGGGAAGGACCGGCAGCTGAACTTTGACCCGTGCTGCGTCAGCTTCTTCTCTAAGGGCGAGTACATCGTGATGGGCGGCTCAGACAAGCAGGCCTCACTCTACACTAAAGACGGGGTTCGGCTGGGCACCATCGGGGAACAGAGCTCCTGGGTTTGGACCTGCCGAGTCAAACCAGACTCCAACTATGTGGTCAGACATCTCTCCAGTTATTATAGGATTATTCATTCATGAGGGTTAGATGTGCTCCGAGTCAGTGAATCTCACAAATATATTTCTGAATCACATATAATCAAATGAAATTACACAGCATTGCTTTTACTTATTATTGGGCAATTTATAAATAACTGTAACAAAAAAATGTTTCCCATTGCCCGACTGGAGAAACCAGCCAGACCAGCATATGTTGTGTTTTGGTGCTGGTATGCTTGCTGTATGCTTTTATTAAATGCATCCCATGCTGGTCACACCAGCAGCAACATTGGATGCTGGTTACACACATTGGAAACTATGCTGGTCTACAGTAATAAATGTTAAGGATGGGAGTCTGTTCACCAGGGTGGAATGCTGGACAACTACAATGAATTGTGTTATGATGAAAATCATGAAAATAACAAGTAAACATTAATACATTAATACAATAATATCAATTATTTAACAAAAAACAACACTCATCTGGATCGACAAGCAAATTACAATAAAACACATTAGCAACAATAAGCCTTTCGCCGGCCCCTCCCCCAGAACGACCATTGCCCAATCACACATCATAGCAACCGTTACTATGTGAGCAGCTCCAACAAACATTGACTCCAAGCAAGATGGTGAAGCGGTGCGCCCGCGGCGTTTGTAAATCGGACATTAGATACCCCGAGAGATTGTCTGGAGGAGTTGTGTTCTTCCCATTCCCAGAGCCGAAAACACAACGTGAGCGGTGCCTACAATGGATAAAACAGTGTGGACGGCCCCACTCCCAGTTAAATGCGTCGAACATTACAGATAATAAAATAAAATGGATATCTGAATGCCTTATATTTTATTTTATGTATTTCATTTTATTATTTTATCTGTTATGCACCTTTTAAGCCAAAGCAATTTTCTATTTGTGAATTCTGTTCATCAACAATGGAAATAAAACATTCTGATCCTGATTCTCAAAACAACAGAGAAATGTTAGTTAGCTTTGAATGGCTTTGACACACATGTAGGTTTAGCTAGCTAACATATCCTTGTATTTGAACAAAATTGCTACTCGCAATAGACAATAATAGACCATAACATATGAAAGAGAATGACCAGCATGACTGGTCCACACGGTGGTGCTGGTTGCATTTGAGGTACAGGTCATGGGGTTTCTCAGATTTCGCTTGAGACCGGTAAGCATTAGCCTCGATAGTAGTCGTGTCTCCTTCATTGCATATTTTTATATTTTTAATGTATCCCTCCACTGCATACTGTAACCCCTTTTGCCTCGATCTGGAGGATATCGCGGAGGTATTGCTCCAAAAAGGTCACTGACACGCACTGGTATACCTCTTCCCGACATGGCAATATGTCTCGCTGGTCGTGTTTGACCATTTGTTTGTCGGAGGTAGCAACAGTAACTAAGGTGGGCGGGGCTCGGCAAAGGGCTAATTGATCTTAATTAAGTGCTCACTATGGGGTTCCATTTGTGCCAAAAATGCGTTTTGACGGAACGAGAGCACAGAACGAGAGGACGGAACGAGGGGACAGAACGAGAGGACGGAACGAGAGGACAGAACGAGGGGACAGAACGAGAGGACGGAACGAGGGGAAGGAACGAGAGGACGGAACGAGAGGACAGAAAGAGAGGACAGAACGAGAGGACTTAACGAGAGGACCGAACTAGAGCACAGAATGAGGGGACAGAACGAGAGCATGGAACGAGGGGACAGAACGAGAGGACCGAACAAGAGCATGGAACGAGAGGACAGACGAGACGACAGAACGAGAGGACGGAACGAGAGCACAGAACGAGAGCACAGAACGAGGGGACAGAACGAGAGCACAGAACGAGAGGACGGAATGAGGGGAAGGAACGAGAGGACGGAACGAGAGGACAGAAAGAGAGGACAGAATGAGGGGACAGAACGAGAGCACAGAACGAGAGGACTGAACGAGAGGACAGAATGAGAGGACCGAACAAGAGCATGGAACGAGAGGACAGAACGAGAGGATGGAACGAGAGCACAGAACGAGAGGACGGAACGAGGGGACGGAACGAGAGGAAGGAACGAGAGGACAGAACGAGAGGACAGAACGAGACAACATAACGAGGGGATAGAACGAGACGACAAAACGAGGGGACAGAACGAGACGACAGAACCAAAGGACAGAACGAGACGACAGAACGAGAGCACAGAACCAGAGGACAGAACGAGACGTCAGAACGAAAGAACCGAACGAGAGGACAGAACGAGAGCATGGAACGAGAGGACAGAACGAGAACACGGAACCAGAGGACAGAACGAGACGACAGAACGAAAGAACCGAACGAGGGGACAGAATGAGAGGACAGAACGAGACGACAGAACGAAAGAACCGAACGAGGGGACAGAATGAGAGGACAGAACGAGACGACAGAGTGAAAGAACCGAACGAGAGGACAGAACGAGAGCACGGAACGAGAGCACAGAGCGAGGAGACAGAACGAGAGGACGGAACGAGAGCACAGAACGAGAGGACGGAACGAGACAACGGAACGAGAGCACAGAACGAGGGGACGGAACGAGAGCACAGAACGAGAGGACGGAACGAGAGGACGGAACGAGAGGACGGAACGAGGGGACAGAACGAGAGGACGGAACGAGAGGACAGAGCGAGGGGACAGAATGAGGGGACAGAACGAGAGCATGGAACGAGAGGACAGAATGACAGGACGAAACGAGAGCACGGAATGAGAGGACAGAACCAGAGAACAGAACGAGAGGACAGAATGAGGGGACAGAACGAGAGCACAGAACGAGAGGACCGAATGAGGGGACAGAACGAGACGACAGAATGAGAGAACAGAACGAGAGGAAAGAACGAAAGGACAGAACGAGAGCACAGAACCAAAGGACAGAACGAGACGACAGAACGAGAGCACGGAACGAGAGGACAGAACGAGAGCACAGAGCGAGGGGACATAATGAGGGGACGGAACGAGAGCACGGAACGAGAGGACAGAATGACAGGACGAAACGAGAGCACGGAATGAGAGGACAGAACCAGAGAACAGAACGAGAGGACAGAATGAGGGGACAGAACGAGAGCATGGAACGAGAGGACAGAATGAGAGGACAGAACGAGACGACAGAACGAGAGGAAAGAGCGAGAGGACAGAACGAGAGCACAGAACCAGAGGACCGAACGAGAGAACCGAACGAGAGGACAGAACGAGAGCACGGAACGAGAGGACAGAACGAGAGCACGGAACGAGAGGACAGAACCAGAGCACAGAGTGAGGGGACATAATGAGGGGACGGAACGAGAGCACGGAACGAGAGGACAGAATGACGGGACGGAACAAGAGCACGAAATGAGAGGACAGAACGAGACGACAGAACGAGAGGAAAGAGCGAGAGGACAGAATGAGAGCACAGAACCAGAGGACAGAACGAGACGACAGAATGAGAGAACCGAACGAGAGCACGGAACGAGATGACAGAACGAGAGGACAGAACGAGAGCACAGAGCGAGGGGACATAATGAGGGGACGGAACGAGAGCACGGAACGAGAGGACAGAATGACAGGACGAAACGAGAGCACGGAATGAAAGGACAGAACCAGAGAACAGAACAAGAGGACAGAATGAGGGGACAGAACGAGAGCATGGAACGAGAGGACAGAACGAGACGACAGAACGAGAGGAAAGAGCAAGAGGACAGAACGAGAGCACAGAACCAGAGGACCGAACGAGAGAACCGAACGAGAGGACAGAACGAGAGCACGGAACGAGAGGACAGAACGAGAGCACGGAACGAGAGGACAGAACCAGAGCACAGAGTGAGGGGACATAATGAGGGGACGGAACGAGAGCACGGAACGAGAGGACAGAATGACGGGACGGAACAAGAGCACGGAATGAGAGGACAGAACGAGACGACAGAACGAGAGGAAAGAGCGAGAGGACAGAATGAGAGCACAGAACCAGAGGACAGAACGAGACGACAGAATGAGAGAACCGAACGAGAGCACGGAACGAGATGACAGAACGAGAGGACAGAACGAGAGCACAGAGCGAGGGGACATAATGAGGGGACGGAACGAGAGCACGGAACGAGAGGACAGAATGACAGGACGAAACGAGAGCACGGAATGAAAGGACAGAACCAGAGAACAGAACAAGAGGACAGAATGAGGGGACAGAACGAGAGCATGGAACGAGAGGACAGAATGAGAGGACAGAACGAGACGACAGAACGAGACGACAGAACGAGAGGAAAGAGCGAGAGGACAGAACGAGAGCACAGAACCAGAGGACTGAACAAGAGAACCAAACGTGAGGACAGAACGAGAGGACAGAACGAGAGCACGGAACGAAAGGACAGAACGAGAGCACGGAACGAGAGGACAGAACCAGAGCACAGAGTGAGGGGACATAATGAGGGGACGGAACGAGAGCATGGAACAAGAGGACAGAATGACGGGACGGAACAAGAGCACGGAATGAGAGGACAGAACGAGACGACAGAACGAGAGGAAAGAGCGAGAGCATGGAACGAGAGGACAGAACGAGAGGACCGAACGAGACGACAGAACGAGAGCACATAACGAGGGGACGGAACGAGAGCACGGAATGAGAGGACGGAACAAGACGACAGAACGAGAGGACGGAATGAGACGACAGAATGAGAGCACAGAACGAGAGACGGAACGAGATGACAGAACGAGAGGACAGAATGAGGGGACATAATGATGGGACGGAACGAGAGCACAGAACGAGAGGACAGAGTGACGGGACGGAACGAGAGCACGGAATGAGAGGACAGAACGAGACGACAGAACGAGAGGAAAGAGCGAGAGCATGGAACGAGAGGACAGAACGAGAGGACCGAACGAGACGACAGAACGAGAGCACATAACGAGGGGACGGAATGAGAGCACGGAATGAGAGGACGGAACAAGACGACAGAACGAGAGGACGGAATGAGACGACAGAATGAGAGCACAGAACGAGAGACGGAACGAGATGACAGAACGAGAGGACAGAATGAGGGGACATAATGATGGGACGGAACGAGAGCACAGAACGAGAGGACAGAGTGACGGGACGGAACGAGAGCACGGAATGAGAGGACAGAACCAGAGCACAGAATGAGGGGACAGAACGAGAGCATGGAACGAGAGGACCGAACGAGAGGACCGAACGAGACGACAGAACGAGAGCACATAACGAGGGGACGGAACGAGAGCACGGAATGAGAGGACGGAACAAGACGACAGAACAAGAGGACGGAATGAGACGACAGAATGAGAGCACAGAACGATAGCACAGAACGAGAGACGGAACGAGATGACAGAACGAGGGGACAGAATGACGGGACGGAACGAGAGCACGGAATGAGAGGACAGAACCAGAGCACAGAACGAGAGGACAGAATGAGGGGACAGAACGAGGGGACAGAACGAGATGACAGAACGAGACGACAGAACGAGAGCACGGAACGAAAGCACAGAACGAGACGACGGAACGAGAGCACGGAACGAGAGCACAGAACGAGACGACAGTTAAGATGATACTGAGGATGACAGAACAAACGACGGAACGAGAGCACAGAACGAGAGGACGGAACGAGACAACGGAACGAGAGCACAGAACGAGGGGACGGAACGAGAGGACGGAACGAGAGGACGGAACGAGAGGACAGAACGAGAGCACTTAACAAGGGGACAGAACGAGAGCACAGAACGAGAGGACCGAATGAGGGGACAGAACGAGACGACAGAATGAGAGAACAGAACGAGAGGAAAGAACGAGAGGACAGAACGAGAGCACAGAACCAAAGGACAGAACGAGACGACAGAACGAGAGCACGGAACGAGAGGACAGAACGAGAGCACAGAGCGAGGGGACATAATGAGGGGACGGAACGAGAGCACGGAACGAGAGGACAGAATGACAGGACGAAACGAGAGCACGGAATGAGAGGACAGAACCAGAGAACAGAACGAGAGGACAGAATGAGGGGACAGAACGAGAGCATGGAACGAGAGGACAGAATGAGAGGACAGAACGAGACGACAGAACGAGAGGAAAGAGCGAGAGGACAGAACGAGAGCACAGAACCAGAGGACCGAACGAGAGAACCGAACGAGAGGACAGAACGAGAGCACGGAACGAGAGGACAGAACGAGAGCACGGAACGAGAGGACAGAACCAGAGCACAGAGTGAGGGGACATAATGAGGGGACGGAACGAGAGCACGGAACGAGAGGACAGAATGACGGGACGGAACAAGAGCACGGAATGAGAGGACAGAACGAGACGACAGAACGAGAGGAAAGAGCGAGAGGACAGAATGAGAGCACAGAACCAGAGGACAGAACGAGACGACAGAATGAGAGAACCGAACGAGATGACAGAATGAGAGCACAGAACGAGAGGACAGAATGACGGGACGGAACGAGAGCACGGAATGAGAGGACAGAACCAGAGCACAGAACGAGAGGACAGAATGAGGGGACAGAACGAGGGGACAGAACGAGATAACAGAACGAGACGACAGAACGAGAGCACGGAACGAAAGCACAGAACGAGACGACGGAACGAGACGACGGAACGAGAGCACGGAACGAGAGCACAGAACGAGACGACAGTTAAGATGATACTGAGGATGACAGAACAAATTGATATAAACAAAGAACATACACATCAACATTTAGTCATTTACCTGAAAAAGTAGTCAACTGTTAGACGGAACGAGAGCACGGAACAAGAGCACAGAACGAGAGGACCGAACGAGACGACAGAACGAGGGGACGGAACGAGAGGACGGAACGAGAGGATGGAACGAGAGGACAGAACGAGAGGACGGAACGAGAGGACAGAAAGAGAGGACAGAATGAGGGGACAGAACGAGAGCACAGAACGAGACGACAGAATGAGAGCACGGAACGAAAGCACAGAACGAGACGACGGAACGAGAGCACGGAACGAGAGCACAGAACGAGACGACAGTTAAGATGATACTGAGGATGACAGAACAAATTCATATAAACAAAGAACATACACATCAACATTTAGTCATTTACCTGAAAAAGTAGTCAACTGTTATCAGATTACTGTTGACGAGTACAAATGTGTAGTACAAAGAATTTTTGGCACAAATTGAACACACATTTTAAAGGTTTTTTTTTTTTTTAATGTCCATTATTTTTTCTGTGATGAACCGTCCGGCCTTTACCCATCTGGCCTGCAACTCCTTCTCCTCCACATTGTTTTTGTCAAGCCACTCCTTGAAGCAGACTGAAAAGAAATGAACAGATAGATATTGAAGTTTGTGTTGCACCAGAGCAAATAAAATGTATTACTGTGTAACCCAGTACTTGGCACCCCACAAAGACCTTGTGGCTTACTGCTACCTTTTAATGTCTGAAGTTTCTGGGGGATTTTGGTTGTGGGGCATTCCTTCCCTGTGAGACTTCTTTCCCCAGAGTCTTAGTGCCCCAGATTGCCACTGCCAACTCCTTCATAAATAGGAAAATCTCCTGTGCTGTTTGAATCCTTGACCAGGCCTCTCTGTGTACTCGAACATCTCCCCCCAAGTGTATCTGACAAAATTAAAAACAAAAATAATCTAGGAATTAGATTGTACAAATGCATACAAAATGTATTAAAAACTTTAAGTGTACTGCAGTTGGGGGTTCTTATATTAATCCATGCACACAGATGACGACCCTTACAAAAATGTTTATTCAGATGTTCCATTAGTATACTTCTTTTAAACTAAAAATAAGAAAGTATACTTTCAGTCTACATTTTATATACTTCTCAAAAATATACTTAAAACATTACTTAAGTATACTTTATAAAATTAACTTGAAGTATACTTTTTTTTCGTAAGGGGGGGCAATGCTGTACCTCATCTCCTTTTGAAGCTACAGATGGTTCCACCTCATTCAAACAGCCAGACTCAGCAACTATATACAAAATAATATATACATATACATATATAAATATACATATTTGTCTCTAACATCAGGGCCTATAGTTTGGTAAATATGGACCACAATAGATTTCAGATATCTGTGACTGTGAGCAATATATTTGATATATATATATATATATATATATATATATATATATGTGTATCCTTACTTCCTTACTTTGTAAGGTCTCCTTTGGGCTTGGGGCTCCGGGATCTTTGACAGTTAGAAAGAAAACAAACATATCACAAATATGACAGATGATGGAAAACATGACAACAAAGATCACAGCTGAAGTACTCCAACAACTTAGTCTTCCCCAATCCCAATGCTATTCCTTTAAATTGTTGCTGCAGTTGCATGTTTAGTGAACGTAGTTCTCTGAGTTTCTCCTGCTCTTCTAACCTGTAATAGACGGACATACTGTATGTCATGAGCGCTGACATTATAATAAAAAAAAACATATTCTGTTTGTGGCCATAAACACAAAAATACATAGCAGTACACAGATGGTTTATGGAGTACATGCCCCCCCCACACACACACACACCACCCCACGTGCTTTTCACGCCCGTCCATTGGTCAGTTTGCATGCGATATTCAGAGTCGGTCTTGCCAAAGGCATTTCCCAAAGCGTTCGACTCAGCGTCTCGTTCCTTCGAGGAACTAGGGTTACATACGTCTTTTGTATATTTCATATTTTATATTAATTTCATAGTATTTCATTTACCACTATTTCTTTTGAATAAAACCATTTCAGAAATGTCATGTTTTAGATTAGTAGTTATCTTGTACCCTGTCAAGGACAAAGCTAACTAGTTAGGGCTCAAGCCCGAAGGGGCGAAGAGCCCTATTGTTCTTCTAAGGATTATTCTTGTTATTATTATTTTTATTTTTTATTAAACCTTCCGGGGTGTTTTGGGGGCCTTAACATGCTCAAAAACTCTTGAAAATTGGCACACACATTGGAATCTGCGGCCATCAGGACGCCGCAGAGGCTGGGACCCGGGCGTGGCACAGGGGCTCTACAGCGCCCCCTGGAAGACAGTCAGAATTCTTGAACCATAGCTCACACACACTTGCATGTATTTATATCAAACTCAGTACACTTATAGATCTCATTGAGCCGAACAACTTTCACACTTTATGTCATAGGCTCCGCCCAACAGGAAGTCAGCTATTCAGGGCTGTTTAAAAAAAGCATGCTCTGGAATTTGAAATACTCCTCTGAGGTTTTCAACCCGTTCGCCATGAAACTCGGTGAACATGATCTCAAGACATTGAGGATGAAAAATTGCGAGGGGATTTTTGATATCTCGAACGGTTTGCCCGTGGCGAGGCATGGAACTTATGGCGAGAAATGAGAAACAGGAAATGTCTAATAACATCCACATACATTTCCTGAATTTGATCAAACTTCATGGGTTTGTTCGTTGTATGATACCGATTGTATATATGTGGCTATTAAGAGTCAACGTTATAGCGCCACCAACTGGCAGCAGGAAGTGTGTCATTTTCCAAATGCTTTGAATTCAGCATCTTATTTTTACTCGATTTACTTAAAACTTCATCAGAATAATGACAAAACACGGCCGATGTAAATCTGTTGTGGGGATATTGATATCTGATATAGTGTTGCCATGGCAACGTGTCAAACTTGAATGTTCTGTTATGGTGAGTTTGAGGCAGACAACAAGCTCAGATTTACATGAAACTCAAAACACATATCAGTATTAGTGATAGCTAGACAATGGCAAAAGCTTTTAAAAGGGCGTGAAGGAGGCACTCTATAGCGCCACCTTTTGTCAAAAGTGGGGGGGTTAGTTTTAGCTACAGACACCAAACTTGGTACATAAATTGTTCTTTTCAAGACGGACAACTTTCTAATTCACAGTCATCAGCTACGATCAACAGGAAGTCGGCTATTTTGATTTGAATGTGTATTTTTGAGATTTTACAGTTGTGAATTAATGAATACTCCTCACAGGGGAAGTACACTATACACACCAAACGTTGTCTACATGAAGAAAAAACATCGAGGAACTTAAATTGCGAACAGATTTTGGTTAGCTTGAACGGTTTTGTCGTGGTGATTTTTTGAAATGACAGTAAAAAGTGAAACATTAATCGTCTTGTATTTTTAAATTGCAGCTTCCAAACCTTTAAAAAACATTTTTAATTTAGAAAACCAGTGATTCTGAGGAAATATGCATAGTTTCATGACTTTACAGCACTGTATGATTAAAAGAAAATTAAAAAACTGTCAGACATTTGATCTCACTCTGTCACTCTGTGTGCTGACTCTGTGTGTGTGTGTGAGTGTGAGTGGGGGAGGGGTGTGAGCTGAGTGGCAGACAGACAGAGAGAGAGAGAGAGAGAGAGAGAGAGAGAGAGAGAGAGACTTAAACATCTCTTTAATCACCAGAAAAAAAACTGTATTTTAAATAGTTATTTTTTTGTTGTTGTTGCTAATTGTGCTGTTATCATTACATCTTAAGAAATATCTTAGGCCTTATCCTTTTCTGACAGTTTCAGGGATTAAAAAAAATCCTAAAAAACCTTATTTGTGCTGCAAATAATAAT
Organism: Carassius auratus; assembly: GCF_003368295.1. NCBI lineage: Eukaryota > Metazoa > Chordata > Actinopteri > Cypriniformes > Cyprinidae > Carassius > Carassius auratus. The sequence goes on along the minus strand of NW_020525632.1, from coordinate 106,474 downwards.
TTCAAACTCATTTGATACTGACCTCTGTCACCCTGTGACATGACATTTATTTGAATTTACATAATCTCAAGGATGTAACAGTAAAACTGTTCAGCTCACAGATGAAGACTAAGCTTTAATGCAAGCAGAACTATTTCACAAATGCTTATAGGTTAATGAAATCATAACAAAACACTTTTAAATTATTTAAGGATTTTGTAACACTTTAAAATAATGTCTCAATTGTTAACATTAGTAAATGCATTGGTAACACTTCATAATAGCTGCAATTCTTAGCTAAGCATTAGTAAATAGTCAGTTCATGCTTTATATAGCCTTCTCCCAAAATTAATATTTTAGTAAGCATTTTATAAATACAGCTATAATTAAATTGTTCATGGTTTATATGCACATTTATTTTGAGGAGATTAAAGGCTGTAATCTCCCTAAAAAAAATGTAAAATAAAAAATAAAATAAATAAAATAAACAAACACAGAACTCATAAATATTTATTTCAAGATGCAATAAAAGAAAACTGTACACTTGAATTTATATATATATATATATATATATATATATATATATATATATATATATATATATATATATATATATATATATATATATACACACACACAATTGCATAAGTTTATATTTAAAAATGTTTAGCAAGTGTACAGCTAATAATAATAATAATGCATTTTATTTAGTTTTAGCTACAGACACCAAACTCGGTACTTAAATTGTTCTTATCAAGACGGACAACTTTCTAATTCACAGTCATAAGCTACGATCAACAGGAAGTCAGCTATTTTGATTTGAATGTGTATTTTTGAGATTTTACAGTTGTGAATTAATGCATACTCCTCACATGGGAAGTACACTATACACACCAAACTTTGACTACATGAAGAAACAACATCGAGGAACTTAAATTGCGAACGGATTTTGGTTAGCTTGAACGGTTTTGACGTGGTGAGTTTTTGAAATGACAGTAAGAAGGGAAACATTAATTGTATTGTATGTCTAAATTGCAGCTTCCAAACACTTCAAGGCATGTTTTCATACAGAGATCAAATCATTATGAGGAAATATGCATAGTTTCATGACTTTACAACACTGTATGGATAAAAGAAAAGAAAAAACTGTCAGACTTCTCAACTGACATGATCTCACTCTGGCCACTCCGTCTGTGTGAAGAAAGGGAGGGGGAGAGGGAGGGGGAGTGTGAGTGTGAGGGGGTTGGTGACTGTGAATCTTTGGTGACTGACAGTGTGTGTGGATTGTAGGGAGGGGCTGTCTGGCAGAGAGAGAGAGAGAGAGAGAGAGAGAGAGAGAGAGACCTAATCATTCCTTTAATAATCAGGAAAAAAAATCTATATTTTAAATTGTTATATTTTTTGTTGTTGCTAATGGTGGTGTTTTTTTCCTTTCATTACAGGTTAAGAAATCTCTTAGGCCTTATCCTTTTCTGACAGTTTTTGGGATTTAAAAACATCCTAAGAAGCCTTATTTGTGCTGCAAATTATAATTTCAAACTCATTTGATACTGACCTATGACAACCTGTGACATGACATGACATTTATTAATCTCATGGATGTAACAGTAAAACTCTTCAACTGACAGATTAAGCTGCAATGCAAGCAAAACTATTTCACAAATGCTTATAGGTCATTAAAATCATTACAAAACACTAATAAATTATTAAAGGGTTTGGTAACACTGTATAATAATGTCTAATTTGTTAACATTAGTAAATGCATTGGTAACACTTTATAATAACTGCACTCATTAGCTAAGCATTAGTAAATAGTTCATGATTATAAAGCCTTTTCCCTTAATAATAGTCATTATTAAGCAGGAATACATCTCTAATTACATTGTTCTTGGTTTAAAAGCACATATATTACAAAGGAGATTAAAGTTTCAGTTGTCTTATAAAATAAATCAATAAACACAACCCAGTTTGATTCAGAATTCAGAAATATTTATTTCAAGATGAAATAAAAGGAAACTGTACACTTGAAAAGGTTTTGAGCGATTCTTGAAGGACTAGCATCACCTTCACTTGTACGATGGTTTGAGGAATATATCTTCCAGATAGTACCGCCGCTCCCTATATGCAGAGTATGCAGTCTTCGTAGAGCACCAACTCCCAGAGGGGGCACCAGTTGCTCAAAAAAAACAAAACAAATATGCGCCATTCTCCCATCCGCGTTCGCGACCACTCAATAGCATTTGAGAAGAAAGACTTGTAGTCACAAAACAATTGTAATGTGTTCATATAGGTGTCAGCTACAATGCACACCTTATACATTTTTTATACATTTTAAAATAAAGTGTTACTAAAGTTATATATATTGTTCTGTGTATGTGATTTCAAAGTCTAGATTGGTCGGATTAACCCTTTAACTGCCACATCCCTTAAAACTTGATTGTCAGAGGGTTACTGTAAATGCTTATGCCCGCTGGGCACAGTTTTCCTGATGCCACCAGGGTGGCGTTGCACTGATGGCTTGAGCCCGACATCGCTGCTTGCAGCTATATTAAAACTTGATATTGAACGCATCCTAAATGTGCACCATATTGTAGTGAGTAACCTTTCTTGTTATTGCTCTTTCAAATCCCTCCATAATCTGTAGTCTGATCCAAAGGCAGATACGTTACTAGTTAGTTTCAAGGAAAATCATATTCTTTTTTTGTTTGCCAAATAACCCTGTGTATGTGTCCGTCCCACAACCCCTGGAAAAAAGTTAAGGCTCAGGTTTTTCTGCTTTAACCCCTGAAAATACCACCACAGTCTATCAGTACAGTACAGTTTGTGTCATTTAGCTGACAGAATTTTTTATTGCCTTACAGTATATATTTTTTTGTCATTATTGTAAGAATTATTAAAACAAAAGAAATAATGTCAAAATGCAAAACTCCTAGTGGTTCTAAATAGGTTTCTTCTTTTGTTCTTTGATTGTGGAGTGAAATATGCCCTGAGGTTCACCTGAATGAATGCTGTTTGCACCTCTATTTAAAGCTATTGTACAGACGGAAAGTGATCAATCGATGCGTCTGTGTTTTGATTGCATGCTTTAATTTGTAGTGTTACTTGTATATCTGTGATGTGTATCTGCTGGTTTAATGTCACAGGTTTTAGGGTGTCAGGACGGGACCATCGCCTTCTTCCAGCTGATCTTCAGCACGGTTCATGGCTTATATAAGGACCGTTATGCCTACAGAGACAGCATGACGGACGTCATCGTACAACACCTCATCACTGAGCAAAAGGGTGAGTCCACATATATCAGAGAAGTTTCACTTCATAAAGCTTTACTTCAGCATGAGAGTTATCGTATGTTCCTTCAGGTTTAGTCTCTGTTTGTAAACTAAGTATACTAACTGTAAGTACAATACTAAATAGTGAATTAATTAGTATTTCCTTGAACATATGTATGTTGGAGAGATGAAGACTCTGCATATGCAGATTTTATTTTTCTTTTAAAACTACTAACTTAAAACTTAACTATAGAATGTCCTTTGGCTCTATTTATCTTATGATTCGTCCTCTTTAGAAAGCATAATGAAGTAATAAAAAAACTTACATTTAGGTTAAAGTGATCATTTTTGCATCCCTAAAAATGAGTTCTGTCAAAATTGTTGTTTGACCGTTGCCAACAGTTTTGTCCCCAGCAATGGCACGATGAATCAGTCAATGAATAATCCACAGACCATCGGTATATAATCCAGAGGCATTTCACACACGCATTGTGCGGTTGAATTCTCATACAGTCTAATAGAGCAGCTTGACCCAAGACTTCTTGTAACATACACTTAATTTAACACAAGGCCCAGGGATTCAGTAGAAAACTATTTTCTCATCCCTGGCCTAACAAAGGATGAAGACCATGAGCTATTACTCAAACATCCTGCCACCAGCACTTGACTTAATCAGTTTATATAGGAGTCCTCACCCTCATCTGGAGGACGTAGCCCCCTAGTGCTGAGGAGAAGGAGCACAGTAACAGTAAGTTCAGTGAACTGTGACGAGTGCATTCACGTAATTGGGTAACTGCTGTGTCTGTGAGCATGCAGTGTTGTAGTTATGTCATCAGTAACCAAAAAAAGCTGATTAAAGCTGCCTTAAAGTGTTAGTTGAGCCTCGAAGCATCCTAGGAATATGTGACTTTCTTCTTTCAGAATAATCCAATCAAAGTTATATTAAATATTGTCCTTGCTCTTCCAAGTCTTTCAATGGAGGTAAGCGGCTGTTTGTTGTCAAGTGTTATGAATCAGCTCAAGGGGGAAATGTGAATAATCAATCATAACTAGTTATGATAAATTATAAATATTTAGATCCGCTGTAAAAATTTACTTGAGCTTTCAGTGTCAAATATCTGTCAACTCTAAGAACGTTAATTTCCTGGTTAAGGAAAAATAACTTTCTTACCATACAATACTACTCAGAGCATGTAGCATAAATCTGCACGATTAGGGACTTCAGTAATGAGCAAACCATGAACAACCTCAAGTGTGATACGAATAAGACTTTATTAACAACATAAACACTTAAACTAGTCTAACACACACACACACACACAGTGGGCATAGGGAAAAGGTTTAAAGCTTAAGCAGTAAAGAGATGAGAAATAAAGACATGAAGCTATGGTACAGTTTGATGTTCAGCAGATCTACAGCCTGAAGGAAACATCAGTTTCTTAGTTCAAACACACCTTTGTCAAAGGTGCATATGATACTTAATGTATCAATTAATAAGACTAAGTTTGATACCTGTGAGTCTCGCCTGTTTGATAAAGAGTCCTGATGCACTTTGGGGCTTAAGTTGGTCTCTGCTGAAGTGAATAGATGAGACCAGTTTGAATCAGAGGGTCTTGATGAATTAATAGTCAACGCCAAAGCCTTGAATAAAGACCCCTTGTAGCGAATCCATGCGTTTTTGTAATATAAATATACAGATTTCAAATGTACTAAACACTTTTTCCTCATTTCTGCTGACTGTTGGAAACAGGAAGATGTGAAGGCAGATGTCGGAGTTGATCAGTGCTGCGTGGTTAGTGATGAGTGCTAGGGTGGCCATAATTCATGACCAGCATTTTGTTTTGTTCTCTCTCCGCTCTCATTAGGGTGGCCAATCATACTATTTTCGCAAGACACGTTCCTGGCCGGGATATCTATATTGGTTTCCTGTTTACATAGTTAATGACGGTAATGATCACTTGAACAATAACCTAGAGACATTGTACGTAAATCGACCAATAGTGGTGCGTGAGAAGGTGGGATCTACAGAGAATGGTCAAAGCAATGCAAATACATGTACATTTTATTGTTGGACTGGAAAGCAGCATTGAGCTGACTGATCGATGACATCACAGTAATGTGAGAGCAATTCAAAAGCACAAGAAGCCATTGGTCTGTGCAGTGCAAACAAAGCCAAAACATGGATATTTTTGGCAATATAAAATTCCTGGCCAGGACGTGTCTTGCGAAAATGGCATGATTGGCCACCCTAATGAGCGCGGAGAGAGAACAAAACAAAATGCTGGTCATGAATTAGAAGCACAAAATGAGGATTTGTAAAGAAAAACATCTGAGGATTTCCAAATAAGCCAAGAGGAGACTGGTTTTCCTTTGCTAAAGTAAGGAAACTTTGTTTCCATTGCTCCTAAATTTCCCAGAGGAGCACAGCGACGCATATATCTTCCATCTTCCGCCTGCTTGTCTTCCACGACCCACAGTGAGCAAATGTTACAAAAAAAGTGTTAATTACGTTTTAAATCTGGATATTTATCTTACAAATACGCATGGATTCACTACAGGGGCCTTTCTTCATCCCCTGGAGCTGTGTGAGGCATATTTTATTACAGAGGTGCACACTTTATTTCACATCTTCTGAACTGTTGACAACAAACACCTGCTTACCCCCATTGAAAGACAATTCTTTATATAACTCCGATTGGATTTAGAACAAATTTTCATTCTCGTGCGAAATAACCATTTAAAACTGTGCATGTAAGAATTTGTTATTTGTGATTTATATTTAAAGGGGGGGTGAAATGCTCGTTTTCACTCAATCTCCTGTTAATCTTGAGTACCTATAGAGTAGTACTGCATCCTTCATAACTCCAGAAAGTCTTTAGTTTTATTATATTCATAAGAGAAAGATAGTCTGTACCGATTTTTCCCGGAAAAACACGACCGGCTGGAGGCGTGACGTGTGGGCGGAGCTAAAGAATCACGAGCGCCAGTAGGCTTTTGAGTTGAGCGCGTCTGGAAGCTGTGACACAGATCCAGAGGCTGAAACTAAACGAGAGCAGCATCAGCAAACGACGTCTCTATGTGGTATGTACTGAAACTGTATATATTTGCTTAGCGGTTTTGGAAAATGACTAAGTTCCACTTTATGTCGTCTTTTTTTTTTTTTTTTAAGCTGTACATGTGGAAAGTGCAGTTTGATGACAACATCGCATGTTGTTTACTTGATGTGCTTACACGCCGATAGCTAAGTTAACAACACAGAGATATTTGAAGCAGTTTTACTCACCGCCTGCGGTTCCAACACACGATCGTGACCCTTTTTCATTGGGACTGCATCATCCTTAAGAAATAAACGATGTGCAAATCCGGCGTCAAACTGGGCCTTGTTTGTAAAACAAGCATCTTCGAAATGCAGGGGACAAAACACTTGCACAACTGCGTTGATGCTCTGTAAAAATAAACTCCATCCACTGGTCCCTTAATGCTGTTTCTCTTTTGGTAATCTGTGCAGGGTTGTCTTGCCCTGGCAACCAAAAACACACTTCTTTTGTGACATTTGGCGACGCTCTGGCTCTGATCAGTGAAGTCTGTTGTGCTCTCAGTGCTCTGCTATACGGGAGCGCGCTCTTCCGGCAGAAGTGCCTCAGGACCCATATAAGGAAATTCTGCTCCATCTAACGTCACACAGAGCCATACTCGAAAAAAACTTTCAGAAACTTGTGACAAACCGGAAGAGGTATTTTTGGAACAAAAATACTCCTTCAAACGTACAACTTAATTTTTGAAACTTTGTCCATGTTTAGCATGGGAATCCAACTCTTTAACAGTGTAAAAAACTCAGTATGCATGAAATAGCATTTCACCCCCCCCCCCCCCCCCTTTAATAATATGTCTCTGAAATGCAGTGGTTTTCCAAACTGTCCTGGAGCCTTGTCTAACACCCAATTCAACTTGTCAGCTCGTTATAGAGCTGAAGTGGGTCAGAAAAGGTAAAGGAAGAGTTATGAGAAACTATGGTGAGTGTCAGATCTGCATCATGTTCAGCAGCAGGAGCTCTTAAAGGTGCAGTGTGTAATGTTTAGCAGCAAATAGCGGTAAGATTGCTAATTGCAACCAAATGCTCAGTTCCCACTCACCCTTCATTTTAGAGAAGCTATGGTGGCCCACACAGGTAAAGATGTCAATTTCAATTTCAATTTCAATTTATTTGTATAGCACATTTATACACAACATCGTTGCCCAAAGTGCTTCGCATTGTGAAAATAAAAACAAAGTGGACATACAAATTTTAAAATACAGAATTAAACAAGAACTAGTTAAAAAGCCAAGCTAAACAGATAAGTCTTCAGCTGAGACCTAAAGACCTCCACTGATGGAGCTTGTCGAATATAAAGAGGGAGATTGTTCCACAGTTTTGGGCCTGCTACTGAGAAAGCACGATCACCTTTTGACTTCTTTTTGGACTGAGGAGTAACTAGCAATAGTTGATTCGACGATCTTAAAGACCTAACTGAAATGTAGGGCTCTATAAGATTGAAAATATAGTTAGGAGACAAATTATGTAAAGCTTTATAAACAACCAGTAAAATCTTGAAATCAATCCTAAACTTGACTGGTAACCAGTGAAGAGAACGCATCACCGGAATGATGTGCTCTCTTTTTTTGAAGCCCGTCAGAAGTCTAGCTGCAGATTTCTGTACAAGCTGCAGACGTGACAGTTGTCGGTGGCTGATCCCTACATAGAGGGAGTTACAGTAGTCCAGTCGCGAAGAAATAAATGCATGAACAACGGTCTCCAAATCCTTAAAACTAAGAAAAGGTTTAAGCTTAGCAATAATTTTAAGATGATAAAAACTACTTCTTACAACTGAATTAATCTGTTTATCAAAGCTAAGCGATGAGTCAGTAATGACCCCAATATTTCTCACATTATCCTTCACAGTCATCTCCAAAGAAGCAAGAATACTGACTACACACTCTTTAAAATGTGATGGCCCAAATATTATAATTTCAGATTTTCTTTCATTAAGCTGAAGAAAATTATTAGAGAGCCAAATTTAAATTTCATTCAGACAGAGTAACAAAGATTGCAAAGACTGTTCATCTCCAACTTTAAGGGGAAAATAAATCTGTGTGTCATCTGCGTACATATGGTACAAGATGTCATATCGACGATAGATGGATCCCAAGGGGCGCATATACAGAGAAAACAATATAGGACTTAAAATAGAGCCCTGAGACCTGAGCCCATATACCATATTTTAAAGGAACCACAGAAGAAGAGACATTTGCAAAATTAACAGAGAATGTTCTATCCTAAAGGTATGAATGGAACCATTTCAGAGCAGTACCCCTAAACCCAACCTCGCACTCCAGCCTTTTTAAAAGAATTTAATGATCCACAGTGTCAAATGCGGCACTGAGATCTAACATAATTAAAACCACAGCCCTCCCAGAGTCAGATGCTAAAAACAAATCATTCAAAACTTTTATCAGAGCAGTCTCTGTACTGTGACCAGCTCTGAAACCAGATTGAAATTTATCTAAAAGAGCATTAATAGATAAAAAAGGAGTAATTTGTGATAAAACAACCTTTTCTATGACTTTAGATAGGAACAGTAGTTTAGAAATGGGACGGAAGTTAATCAATTCTGTAGCTGATAGGCTTTAAGTAAAGGAGAAACCACTGCATGTTTAAGACAAGATGGAACAGAACCATTAGATAGAGAGCTGTTCACAATTGACTGTATACTAGGGCCCATAGTTTTGAACTTTTAGAAACTGTGGAGGAGCGGCATCCAGTGAAGTGGACGATGATTTTATATGCTTGACTAAATTTGCAAGAAATGGAAGGGAGACATGATCGAAAGAGTCAAATATGTAAGAACTTAACATGGGGAATTCCACAACAATACTGCAGGGAACAATATCTTTTTTAATATGTTCAACTTACAAAAAAGTTCAAGAAATCCTCACAAGTATATAAAGTGGAATCTAACAAAGGTGCTATCGGTGGATTTAGTACAATGTTTATTGTGCTAAACAAAACTTTTGGGCAATGGACCGTTCTATTAATTAGGTCTGAAAAGTATTTTGTTCTTGCAGCTTTGACTGCATGCTGGTAAGTTCTAAGCGTGTCTTTTAGCAAATCATAAGAGATCTGCAATCGGTCTCTCTTCCATCTGCGTTCGGCCTTCCTACAAGCCCTTCAGATCCCACAAATTTCATTGTTCAACCATTGCTGAGACTGAGGTTTATACCTTTTATATCTAAGTGGAGCAACATCATTCAAAATGTCCAAGCAAACAGAATTAAAAACAGCAGTCAACTCCTCTGTGTCTAAAGAGGGTCCAGATACCTCAATGATAGAAGACATTGAATTTGCCGCATAGGCCTCAGCAAAACAATTTGCTGTAGTCTCATTTACTGGTCGGACACAATGGACAACAGGTTTGCTTTTTGAGATAACAGGTGGAAGATAAAAGTGAAATATAACAGAACTATGATCGGATATACCATTGTCAACTACAGACACATTACTAACAGATAACCCCCATGACAGAACTAAATCAAGTGTCGGTAAAGACAGCAAAGAGCAATGAGATTTCTTTACAAAGGTAAAGGTACTGTATTATTCAATAAATCAATGTTATTTCGAATGTTAATCTACTTGTTCATCATTGTCAGTGTTTTATTCACAAGAACAACAAAGTGACTTGTGCTCTGTAGAACAGTTTGTCCATTTAGGGCTAACTGTTATGGGAAGTGTTCCCGGTTCCGGTTTACCTAATTAATGCAGCCTTAAAATCTTTTTACAGATTTGGATATTAGAAGCATATTAGTATGTTATGTGTAGGGCTGTCACTTTTGTGGAAAAATCATTTTCGATTTTTAAGAAATAAGTGTTCACTGAATCGATTGTTTCCTTTTTCAACGTCAAATAACGGACGAACGTAAAGAGAGCAGTGGAAACACACAAGTCAGCAATATTTCTTATTTATTGGCATGAAGTTTGTGCAGAATAACAAACAGCAACAGGAGTGCAACATTCTCGAAAAAACATATATGCAGAGGGGACGGCTGCCATAACAAAAGAAAAACATCACTGCAGGCTTCGACCCGCCTGCTTTTATGATTTAGGCATTTCAAAAATCTCCAAGATTATTTTAAATAATGATTCAATCCATTTCAAACAACTGTTAAAGAAAATGGACTTTAGAACAGGCCATATGTGTTTTTTTTTTTTTTATTGAACGTAACCGACAGAGCAACCATCAAGCCTTAGACAGTGTTCTAGGTTATTACATGCAAGTTTTTAGGCCCTATGATTAACACCTCTGTTTTTTTTTTGTTTTTTTTTTCTTCGGAATTTAGCAGTAAGAAATATCGACTATGCATTCTGTTATTTTTTTTAATTGGTGTGTTTCGCTGGGCTGTGAAGAAATATAAAACTGAGTATCATCAGCATAACAGTGAAAGCTAACACCATGTTTCCTGATGATATCTCCCAAGGGTAACATATAAAGCGTGAAGAGTAGTGGCCCTAGTACTGAGCCTTGAGGTACTCCATACTGCACTTGTGATCGATATGATACATCTTCTTTCACTGCTACGAACTGATGGCTGTCATATAAGTACGATTTAAACCACTTCCATTGATGCCAACAAAGTGTTCTAGTCTATGCAAAAAAATGTTGTGGTCAATTGTGTCAAATGCAGCACTAAGATCCAATAAAACTCCAATAAAACTAATAGAGAGATACACCCACGATCAGATGATAAGAGCAGATCATTTGTAACTCTAAGGAGAGCAGTCTCAGTACTATGATACGGTCTTAATCCTGACTGGAATTCCTCACAGATACCATTTTTCTCTAAGAAGGAATATAATTGAGAGGATATTACCTTTTCTAGTATCTTAGACAGAAAAGGGAGATTCAAATCTATAATTAACTAGTTCTTTGGGGTCAAGCCTGTGGAGGCTTGGGGGACCTCGCACACAGCGAATAAAAGGGGTTCCAGCTATCTGTCCCAATTTTTCGCCTCTTGTACGAATTTATGAATCATTGTTTTCAACATGTGATTAAACCGTTAGACCATTCCATCCGTTTGTGGGTGATAGACGCTGGTGCGTACCGCTTTAATACACAACAATTCGTACAATTCGCTTAACATGCGTGACATAAACACGGTTACCTGGTCTGTGAGAATCTCTTTTGGGATTCCCACGAGGGAGATTAAACGAAACAGGGCGTCCACCACAATCTTTGCTGAGATGTTGTGGAGCGCCACGCCCTATGCATATCATGTCGCGTAATCCACTATGACTAACGCAAAACGATGTCCCCGTGCCGATCGTTCTAATGGCCCGATGAGGTCCATACCAATTCGTTCAAATTAGTGATAATTAAGGGAGCACGCTTTGCACTGAAAGGCTAAAATTCATTCAGAATTTCTACGAAACGTTTTTTTTTGAGACACATGCAAGCTGCAAAGTTTCAGGAATGACATCTGCATGTTTATGCACTCACAAATTATAGCAGTGATTGAGACAGTGATAACCATGGCAATGGACAGGCCAAAAAATATATGTGAGAGTGGCCTATTTGTGGAAGCGGTCATGGCCGAACCTCCACAAACAGCCCGCATCCTGAGTGAGATCCAGTTCATGGTCCAAAAACCTAGTGTAAACTTTATTGAGATCGGGACATATCATCCAGTAATGTTATTTCCAGTAATGGATGGCAGAAAGTTCAGGAATGAACCTCTGTGTGTCTTTGTCTGAATGTTCTTGACTTTTCCCCCATCTTTCTCCTCGTAGTGCGGATAAAGTGCCGTGAGCTGGTGAAGAAGATCGCCATCTACCGCAGCAGGCTGGCCATACAGCTTCCTGAGAAGATTCTGATTTATGAGCTGCACTCCGACGACTCCTCCGACATGCATTACCGCGTCAAAGAGAAGATCTGCAAGCGCTTTGAGTGCAACCTGCTTGTCGTCTGCTCACAACACATCATTCTGTGTCAGGTAAAAAGCCAGGCTAAAACATAACCACACCAGCATCAAGACATATGTGCCAGATCAGGGTTTCCCATAAATTGATTTATTTGTGGCGGGCAAATAGATTTTCCAAAAGGCTTTGACATCATTGAATAAACATGAGCAATGGAAGTTTGTTTTCAGAAACTTTCTATGTAATTTTCATTCCATCTTGCAAGTAATGCCTTATAAATCAGCGTTTGTGAGCTCAGCGTATCTTTAACCGTTACCGGAGAAACCTCTATGTAATCCTGTCTAATAGTGCCTCCTTCTGGCAGAAAAATAATTTTCATATTTATATTTGGGGGCAGGGGAGTGCTGCCACAAATAGACTGTAAGGCTGTGGGAAACACTCCAGATCATGCAATGTCACATCAAATAACTTTTCTAGCTATTCTATTTCTATTTCTATTTCTATTTCTATATGAATGCTCCATAACATTCTTAAAATAAACAATTTAATATTTGACTGATGGATAAAAACAGAACATGACAGAACATTCACAAGTCACCCTGTCAAAGTGACGAAGTGTGATTTTTGGGCAGTGTAGTAAACTGTGGTGAACTTGTGAAAGAAACTCAGCAGAAAGATCAGCAAGAAAAGTGTTTGTGCGGAAGCTTTCCATTCTGTTCTGGTTTGATCCATTAGTACTGCTTTTTAAAGTGACATCACAAGACTTTCTGTGGATGAAGCTCCTACCATGTTATTCAGGTCTTGTTTTGTCTTTTTGATTCTGCAATCATCAGACACTGTGACCTGATGAATTCATGATCAATATCACACAGATGATTCCACTAGACTGCACGTCTTCATATGTGATATTTCATATGTAATAGTAAAAATAAATGGACAACAACAAAACCTACCATTGTTTATGAATACTTCATAATTTAAATAATAATTATTATTATTTTTTTTTTTACCACATTACAATTTTTTTACCACATTGCTTTATTCAGATACTGTGTGTGTGTGTGTGTGTGTGTGTGTGTGTGTGTGTGTGTGTGTGTGTGGGCATGTTTTTGTGACATTTCAGTATAATTTCTGTATAATGACATGGGTATGACACAGGCATTACAAGGAGAGGGTGACTTATGAGGACATAACCCATGTCCCCATTTCTCAAAACACTTATAAATCATACAGAATGAGTTTTTTTGAGAAAGTAAAAATGCACAAAGTTTCCTGTGAGGGTTAGGGTTAGGTGTAGGGTTGGTGAAGGGTGATAGAATATACAGTTTGTACAGAATAAAAACCATTACACCTATGAGATGAACACACTTTACACAAAAACAAACGTAAGTGTGTGTGTGTGTGTGTTTGTGTGTGTATTTGTGAGTCTGTGTGGAAACCACTGGTAGATCTCATTCACCAGCTCACTAATTCAGAAATTCTGGTATTTGGAAGTTTAGGCCATGTCCACAAGAATGTGATCAGGGGGATGCAGTTAGGGGGGCTGCAAAAAAAGGAAGCAGAAAGGCTTGCAAAATTCTGCTCTGTTTCAGCCAACATAGGGAGCATCCAAATATGGAGACGGAGATGTTTTGTTTATCCTTAATGTGTTGTGTATTATAAATGGAAGAACCTGTATGTGAGTCATGAACTGTATGTCTGTCATCTTGCCAAAGACCCTTCCCAGAGTATTTGAATCTTGTTTTCTTTGTAATGTCTTTCAGATCCAAATAAAAGCAATCAAGTGTGTGTGTAATCTTGTGGAAGAAGCGAGGTCATGCAATGTTCTCTAAAGCATGATCAGACACTGAGCTGTATGATGACTGAGAGTCTATATCTTGCAGTCGGGTCAGATGTTGACCCATCTCTTGTGATTTGAAGCAGCTTATTCAAACTCCCCACTTCAGAAATATATATAGAAATACATACACACAGTGATGCAGCTCGTCAGGATGCTCTCGATTAGGGCTGCACGATGTGTCGTTTAAGCATCGATATCGCGATCTACGAATCCGCGATTGTCACATTGCAGGATGTGAGATGTAGGCTGTCGTAGTTGATCCGTTATTCATTAACTGTACAGGCAGCTGCTCCCCGGCCCTTGCCGAATATGATTCGCGGATTAATTGCACAGTTAATGTCCTGTCAGTTTAACATAGCGCATATAAGAACGAGCAGAGAGAGAGAGAGGGAGCACGAGAGAGAGAGCACGAGAGAGAGAGAGACCCAGCCGCGCGCGCACACACTCACCTTCACCGTCTTCAAACAACACAAGCACTGTCTTGCTCTCTCTCTCTCGCGCATATTAATCAAAATCAATTGACACGATGGTGTCGAAAAAAATAAATGTGATGTGATGTGATGACATTTTTTCTGTCTTCAAATCAAATCTTGTGTGATATCCTAAACTGCAGAGATAATTACACAATGCATGCTGTACACGTCTGATTCGCAAACTAATGATTCCTTTGAACCGATTCAATTTAATGAATGGTTTAAACAACTGACATGTCCAACACTGAACTCACGAGATGTCTGAATTGGTGTAAATAAAAAAAAATCTGTAACACTTTACAATAATGTTCTATTTATTAAATGATTTAACTTCATTATTTAACATTTACTATTACTAAACTGCACTTCTACAACATTATTATAGCAACATTTAGGCTATAGCCTTCATTGTTGAAATCAAGTTGTACAGTATTTGTTAACATAGTTAATGCACTGTGAAGTAACATTACCAAACAATGAACAGCTGTGTTTTTATAAGCTAAGATAAACAAAGATTAATAAATATAGTAACAAAAGTATTGCTCATGGTAAGTTCATGTTAGTTAATATGTTAACAATTCAAACCATATCCTAAAGTTACAAACAAATAATTTACTATAATTTAAATAAAACTATGATGTTTAAATCATTTAAAATGAGAATGTAAGTGTGCTCGTGCCATTTTTGTTTGTAAGAAAAATTATCGCAATATATATTGCAGAAAAATAAAATATCGCAATGTCATTTATTCCCAATATCATGCAGCCCTACTCTCGATGGTGCCTCTGTAGAAGGTGTACATGATGGGGGCGGGGCTCTGGCTCTTCTTAATTTGCGGAGGAAGTAGAGACGCTGCTGTGATTTCTTGGCCAGTGCTGTGGTGTTGTCGGTCCAGGAGAGGTCCTCTGTGATGTGTACACCCAGGAACTTGGTGCTGCTCACTCTCTCCACAGTCGCACCGTTAATGGTCAGAGGAGTTGAAGTTGAAGAAAATGCTCCATGACAGATTGGTGTGTGGAATTGTGGCTGATGGAATACAGCGTTGGTTGTTGGCAGAACTGGAGCCGACTTTCGAAAAAGCATTGAAGCTTGCGCAAGCCATAAAGACTGCAAATAATGCGCTGGATTTACAGCATCAAAACAAGGTGTCCAAGGACCTGCACGATCAATGCAGATGGTGCTCAAATTGGAATCAAGAAACACATAAAGAACCACGCCCTAACTGCTACATATGCGGGGGTGATCACAAACCACATGAGTGCCGTTTTCTACAAGAGCAGTGACACAAGTGTGGTAAGAAAGGTCATATTAGAAAATTTTGTTGGCATACAGTATTAGAAAAATGTGAGTTGGCTTTTTTTCCCACCAAATGTAAACCTAAGGGGGGGGGGGTACAAGCGACAGCAGTCCAGCACACTCAAACATAGATCAGCTCATCAAATTAGTGACCCGGTGGAAGGAACTGCCACAACTAAGCAAGCCAGAGGCAACAGCGGCAAGGAACTGAAACTCCATCGGTGACAGAATGGAGAAAAAAACCTTGGGAGAAACCAGGCTCAGTTGGGGGGCCAGTTCTCCTCTGACCAGACGAAACCAGTAGTTCAATTCCAGGCTGCAGCAAAGTCAGATTGTGCAGAAGAATCATCTGTTTCCTGTGGTCTTGTCCTGGTGCTCCTCTGAGACAAGGTCTTTACAGGGGATCTGTATCTGGGCTCTAGTTGTCCTGGTCTCCGCTGTCTTTCAGGGCAGTAGAGGTCCTTTCTAGGTGCTGATCCACCATCTGGTCTGGATACGTACTGGATCCGGGTGACTGAAGTGACCCTCTGATCTGGACACAGACTGGATCTGGTGGCTACGGTGACCTCGGAACAAGAGAGAAACAGACTAATATTAGCGTATGATGTAGTGTTATGATGCAATGATGTAGCAAGTACATCTGGTGTTATGGAAGTGTTCCGGTTAACCTTATTAATGCAGCTTAATGTGTAAACCAGGTTAAAAAGATGGGTCTTTAATCTAGATTTAAACTGCAAGAGTGTGTCTGCCTCCCGAACAATGTTAGGTAGGTTATTCCAGAGTTTCGGCGCCAAATAAGAAAAGGATCTGCCGCCTGCAGTTGATTTTGATATTCTAGGTATAATCATATTTTGAGAATGCAACGGACGTGGAGGATTATAATGTAACAGGAGCTCATTCAAATACTGAGGTGCTAAACCATTCAGGGCTTTATAAGTAATAAGCAATATTTTAAAATCTATATGATGTTTGATAGGGAGCCAGTGCAGTGTGGACAGGACCGGGCTAATATGGTCATACTTCCTGGTTCTAGTAAGAACTCTTGCTGCTGCATTTTGGACTAGCTGTAGTTTGTTTACTAAGCGTGCAGAACAACCACCCAATAAAGCATTACAATAATCTAACCTTGACGTCATAAATGCATGGATTAACATTTCTGCATTTGACATTGAGAGCATAGGCCGTAATTTAGATATATTTTTGAAATGGACAGATGCAGTTTTACAAATGCTAGAAACGTGGCTTTCTAAAGAAAGACTGCGATCAAATAGCACACCTAGGTTCCTAACTGATGACGAAGAATTGACAGAGCAGCCATCAAGTCTTAGACAGTGTTCTAGGTTATTACAAGCAGAGTTTTTAGGCCCAATAATTAACACCTCTGTTTTTTCAGAATTTAGCAGTATGAAATTACTTGTCATCCAGGTTTTTATACCGACTATGCATTCCATTAGTTTTTCAAATTGGTGTGTTTCACTGGGCCACAAAGAAATATAGAGCTGAGTATCATCAGCACAACCATGTTTCCCTGATGATATATAAAGCGTGAAGAGTAGCGGCCCTAGTACTGAGCCTTGAGGTACTCCATACTGTACTTGTGACCGATATGATAACTTTTCATTCACTGCTATGAATTGATGGCGGTTATATTAAGTTAAATTTAAACCATGCTAATGAACTTCCATTAATGCCTACAAAGTGTTCTAGTCTATGCAAAAGAATGTTGTGGTCAATTGTGTCAAACGCAGCACTAAGATCCAAACTAAGTAATTAAATCATTCAAAATCATTTAATCTGTGTAATATGTTCTGTAAAAAAGATATATAATATTGGCAGCATATTCTGCGATAATATCGGCTAAACGGCTCTACATGATTTATCATCATGGTATCATAAGACGACCAAGTCTTCTGAAGTTACTGTTTTGATTTTTACTTTTCATGAGGCTTTAATGGTGTTTTTTTTTTTTTTTTT
This sequence comes from Carassius auratus, assembly GCF_003368295.1. Lineage (NCBI taxonomy): Eukaryota > Metazoa > Chordata > Actinopteri > Cypriniformes > Cyprinidae > Carassius > Carassius auratus. The sequence continues at coordinate 88,696 of NW_020525632.1, read as the reverse complement.
TTTTTTACTTTAGAAGTAATTCTGCTTTATAATTCTTGTAGTTTTTGTTTAATAGGTTAAGGGTTAAAAAATAGATAGTATTAAATAATTAGTCATACATGCGCAATGTATTGATGGCAGTGTATGAATGTGGATATATGAGTAAAAGGAAGAGAGAAAGCGAGGAGCCACTGAGTCCAGCATGATGGGGAAGAGAGAATTCAAAAGCAAAGGCCAGAGAAAAGAGAGCGCGCCAGGCTTTATACTCCAGCATGGAACTGAAGCACACATGAGACATTCCGTTATAGCTGCTCTCTCCTGACATTTGACAGATGCTCCATACCTAAACATCTCATCCGCAGGCCTTGATCACCATCAGCACTTCAGTGGCTTTACCACTTCCAAATGGCCCCTTTATTGGTGAAGAGGAAAACAAATGTCTTTGTTCATCTTCAGCTCTGGATAGGCAGCAAGAAAACTGACTAGTAGTCAAATTGAGAAGCCCCTATTTCATGCACCATTTATTTCCCACGTCCCAGCCGACTTCATGAGACTTATCCCAAATCACACACACCTTTCATCACGGTTGTCTTTTGGAGTTGGGTTTTGCTGGGCTTTGTGTTTATGTAGCTCTACCCTGATTCTGTGAAACACGTTGCACAGTACTTAAGATCTTATGAACGCAGAGCGAGGTTGGGCAGAATACACGGAGGCTACTGGAAATGAACAGCAAACTGACAAACTGTGATGCATTTTTTAAAAGAATTGAACTGTGTAATTTGGCCTTGTTGTGGTGTTGATTATTATTTCATGAAGGTTACGCAGGTGTCATAGAGGATTAACCACAGCAGCTCAAGCAGTTGAGGCAGTGCATGAACTGATCAGATGTTTCAATGCAATGCAAGTTGATGGGATTGAAGTGTGTGCCATATGCATAAATATACATGGAGGTGCAATTCATCACATTAACCCTGATCATGTCACACAACCACAAACTGACATCCTCAACACCGTAGCCTATATATCTATTGTTCCATTGCTTCTTTGGGTAAGATTTTTCCTTCACCAAAAACAAAATTGAAATAAAGTCGACTTGTTTGTGTATTTTATTAAATGCATGGTCATTCAGTCATTTTGTGAGTGTGACATAACACTCTAGATGTATGTTGTGGCCACTATATATATATATATATATATATATATATATATATATATATATATATATATATATATATATATATATATATAAATAAATATATAAATATGTGGAGGATGAGATGGTTTACATTTGCATTTGTGACCTTTCCTCTCTCTCTCTCTCTCTCTCTCTCTCTCTCTCTCTCTCTCTGTGTGTGTGTGTGTGTGTGTGTAGGAAAAGAGACTGCAGTGTTTGTCCTTCACGGCCGTCAGAGAGAAAGAGTGGCTGATGGAGTCTCTCATTCGCTACATCAAAGTGATTGGTGGCCCGTCTGGACGAGAGGGGCTTCTAGTGGGGCTGAAAAATGGAGCTGTATGTGACCTAGAAAGATATAGTTATTGCTTTTGAGTAATGCATTTTGTTTCTGTCCAGTGCTGCATGAATACAGCTTCTTTTCTTCCGTCTCAGCTGTGCAAATAGTTCAGAATCACTGTGAAAGCTTTTATGTGTGTAGATCCTGAAGATCTTTGTGGACAACCCGTTTGCCATCACGCTGCTGAAGCAGAACACATCAGTGCGCTGTCTGGACATGAGCACGTCTCGCAGCAAGCTCGCAGTCGTGGACGAACACAACACCTGCCTCGTGTACGACATTCACACCAAGGAGCTGCTCTTCCAGGTCATGATGAGCTTCAGTCTGAGCCTGTGTATGACCTCTGACCTCGCTCCTGCCCTGACTGCTGTCTCCCTGACTCTGTAGGAGCCCAATGCCAACAGCGTGGCGTGGAACACACAGTGTGAGGACATGCTGTGTTTCTCTGGCAGTGGATATCTGAACATCAAGGCCAGTAACTTCCCAGTGCACCAGCAGAAACTGCAGGGCTTTGTGGTGGGTTACAACGGGTCCAAGATCTTCTGCCTTCACGTCTACTCTATGGCGGCAGTGGAGGTGCCTCAGGTACGAGCTGGGCTGTAGAATACCACTGTACTTCAGTTTCTTTTGGGGGAGTTGTATTTTGTTCAAGGACTATTTAAACCGACTACTTGTTCTTTTACTTGATTACATTTATGAAGACAAAATAGTACTTTTTTTACTCCTTGCAATCTTGAAAAGTACTTTTGGCATATTAAATTTTATCTTATGCATGTTAAATATGATAAACAGCAGCTCAGATGTGTAAGAGCCATTGAGGGTTGTTTTCACTCATCAAGCACTCGTTTCTACTTCAGTTAATTACAAAAGTTTGCCATCAGATCTGAGAACGCATACTGAGGAAGCAGAATGATGTTTTATTAACAAAGTTTGGGAGGAGCATCTTCAGGTATTCAAACTTAATTAGCTTGATAATAAATATTAAATTAATATCCATATTAAGCATATTAATCAATTTAAATCATTAACAGTGCGACAAACATTGTAAAAATACTTAAAGTGCCTTAATATATATTTAAAACAGTAATATTAAAAGATCAACTTAAGTAATCACTATATTAATGATACATAGAGACATACATACAGGCAAGCAGATGAGGTCGGAATAGGAACGCAATCTCCTTCATGGTTCATTGTTTTCCTTATAATTGTTTTCTATGGGAAAACATTTAATGTGAAGCTTTGCACATTGTGTTTATATTCTGGGTTCATATGCTTGCCTGTACAAAATATACATCATCAATAAGGTGAATTTCACCTTTTAATATTTGTGTTTTACTACACTACTAATGCAAACTGGGTTAAAATAACTGGCTGTAGGTGGAGCTATGCTTCATTTTTGCCCACAGATGGGTGTTCTTTCCTATGAGTGTGACATAACGTGAAAACTATAAATAAAGGGATAGTCTATCGAAACATTTAAATTATCTCATAATTTCCCAACAGTCATGCTGTTCCAGATAAATGACTTTCCTTCTTCAGATAAAGATTTTTTTTTAAAACAAATAAAGATTTTTAGTCTATTTAGTCTATTTTCTCTGAGTATCTGTACTTTCAGTTGAGTATAGATTAGTATTAGTTGACATTTTCAGTCTCATATTTATAGAGAAATGATGGAGAATGATCTCGGTAACTACTCCTTTACAGCTAAATAAAATCCACATAACGGTAGGTTGTTTAACAAAATTAAATTAATTGGAAGTAGGCCAGTTAACCGGGCTGAGAAACTGTTCAATATTTTCTTTTAAATATTCTAAAATTCTAAATCTATTCCTGCTGTGAAAACATTATTTCACAACTACTGATTTTATGGAGCAAGTCAAAGTGAAGTTAAAAGCATGTTCCTTGTCAACATGTTTTGTTGGAACAATAATCCTGCCAAAAATGACCTGTAAGAAAGCTAGTGCCTACCCTTAACCATGAGTTCACCTGTAAACCAGAGGGAATGATAGATACACTGTGAAGCGCTGCAACATTAGATTCATCCATTATTTATTTTAGGGCAACATGTCTAATATTAATGAAAACCAGATGTAATTGAAGAAGTTCTTGAAGTTGTGTTGAGTGCATTTTTTGCAAACACTTTCAAATCTCCTTTTTGATTTGATTTATTTGACCATTTTGTTTAAGATACATCTTTGCATCATACAGATTTTACTGTGTGTGAGAACTGCAGGTGTTAAAAGAATGTCTTAAAACAGAACTACGTTTAGTAAGAATGGTGTATTTACAATGTTCACATAAAAGACTTTAAAACAACACGATAAAACCAAGTAAACTCAGGCTGTTAAAAGAATACAGGTTTTCTGTCCATACCCTAAAATAGTCTATGAATCCCTGTTTCACGAGTTCACACTTACATATAATTAGCTAAAGTATTATAATGCATATTTGGCGCGCTGTCCGTGGAAGGGGCTCCGAGCTCGGGAATGGCCCAAACCTAGAGTACCCCAACCCCCCAAGGTCCAGGTATGTATTGTTAGCTGAGTGTCTGTTAGCCATGCTGCTCTTTATACAGTTCCTGCTTCCTGTCATGTGACTGGTCACCTGACAGGCCAGCCATACATTTCTTTAAGACATACACACTAAAATGTAATGGGGAATAAAATGGACTTAAGGAAACATGTAAACCTATTAAAACTCTATTATCCATAAAATGATTGCAATAAATAGAGTGGTAAAACACCATGTTTTGAATACATCTATCACATGGCCATCAGCATCATTGTCAGGAATATACGTACAACAGTGCAGTTCACACAAGTACACTACCCCGTCCCCAGGAGCCCTCATAGCCCTCATAGTTCCTTCTTCATGCCTACCACCATCACCTTAGTAGTGTTCATGAAACTTATCAGTTCATATCTCATCATTTCAACTTCTATTTGAAGAAGGCTGATCCTAAGCGCTGGAATTCTGCTCCATTCTACAGCCTGTGTTCCCTTGCAACATCATTGTCTTGCCCAACTTTATTGGTCTGCTTGATTTGTGAGGACACTTTCTTTTCGATCCCTCTCTAGTCAGATGATGTTCAGTGTAGTTGTTCAGGTGTCTGGACTACTAATGTTCCTCCGTACAGCTCCACCATGAAACACGTTCCCATGCAATGCCTGGATAGTGAAGCATATACGACCTGTCCACACAGCCAATACACGTCTTCCAGCTAGGTTTCTGAAACATGTCTTTTTTAGCTTTTTATATTCTCTTTAATTTTTCCAAGCTCTCTTTTCCTCTGTTCAAGGCTGTTATGCTAAAGGCACGTTTTTTTTTTTTTTTAAACATGATTCTTAACCCACTCGGGTGTAATTCTTTTCATATCATTGTAAATTGGACTGTCCAAATCATCTAGATCGATCTTAGATTGAGCTTCCCCAGACGTCCTCTTTTCTCTCAGACGTGTCTTCACATTAACTCGTATGAAGTCTTGCCGTGTCTTGCTTCCTTGCGAGACCGTCCTGCTTACTCACAGACCTTTTATTTCTAAGAACCACTTCACTTACTCACTTGTGCTAATAAATCCGGGAATACCAAATCTTAATTTGGCAAATTAAAAACCCCATTTTTATTTTATTTTAAAGGGTATTGTAATTTCGAAATCTGTCTCACCGTTTGTATTACGTGTTTTCTGATCCGCTGAGAAATCAGCAGTGAAGGTGAACACAGTTTAGTCTTTGTATTGCTTTAATTCTCTTCAGAGAATGATCTGGTTTACACACAGCTTGAGTCTGTGTGCAAAGAGATAACACACACACTCACAGCCCACTTTATGAGGACGTTTGAGCCAGTTATGTTGCTCAGTGCTCATCACCCCATAACACATGCACATCTCATTCACATTACATGGTAGATGTCTGGTTACTCTCAAAACGTCCCTTCAACCTAAAGCAGTTACACACACAAGTCACACAGAAGAGCTCAATGTCCCTGTGGACTATTTACTACCTTGATCATTGTGTTTAAAAAGATACTTATATGTGATGAATGCAATCAATGCAACGTTAACAAAATTAACCATTTCCTTAACACCACTGACATTGTGGTGTGTGTGTGTGTGTGTGTGTGTGTGTGTGTGTGTGTATTTGCCTGTGTCCGCTTCCTCTTCCCTGAGTCTTGAACTGTGTTACATAAGCCGTGTTTCCACCGCTGGAACTTTCCCAGGAGCTAGGGACTTTGGGCTGGTACTCTGTGTGTTTCCACTGCAAGAACCAGGATCTAAATAAAGTGAAAAACTGGTCCTCAGAGTCCCTTTCGAGTTCGAGAGGAACTTTCGGGGGCGGGACTTTGGCGCTAAACTTGCTGATTGGTTGAGTTCTTTATTCAGTTGATCTATATTGTTAAAATTAAAATAAAAAGAGGCAATACTATTTGATTTAATATTTAGTTTCATTGTAATGTAGGCTATATACACATTTCTGTTAACTACAGTTTTGCGGATATTAATATGTTTAAATGAAAATGAAAGGAGGCAGTGGTATTTGATATCCTATTTAAGTTGTTCCAGCTAATTTTGGTAGAAACGTGGCTATACACATATACATGTTCCTTAAATCATCCTGGCGACCCATTTTTCAAGGTTTTGAAACCACTGCCCATGAAAGGCCATTATTCAGACAATGAGGTGTAAAGGGCGGTTCACACCAAAAGCTGTAACTATAAAGATAACACCAGAGGACAGCAGACATGGGGACTTGTGACTTGGTGACTTGGACTCGAGTCGACTCGAGTCGCTATTTTTAGGACTTGAGACTTGACTCGGACTTGGAAGTTAAAGACTCGGGACTTGACTTGACTTGAGACACGATGACTTGAATGACTTGAGTGTTAATCAAATCATGTTTTCAGTTTGAATATAAAATATATCAATTATTTTTTTTAAATAAAGTTGATTACTCAGCTGGAGCGCAGGCTGAGAATAGCGTCGTGACTGGATCAGGACACTATCATCAGTCATGCCCTCACTTCCTTACACACACCACGCCCACTTAAATCAGATATCACATCACATCAACACGTCAGCCTGAGAGGTACCGAGGGTCATCGCTTTTGTCTTCAATAGTTCGCGACTAAAAACGCTAGAAAAAGCTAGTCGCGCCGCTTTCTCCTTCTTTCCAAAGCGCTCGGGCAGAAGTGCTCCTGGGGCGTCTGTCGTTGCTAAGCATCCATGACACGCTCTCTCTCAATGAAGACGTAGAAATTTCAGCAAAGGATAAATGGATTTGCAGCACTAAAAATCGCTCGCAGTAGCTCTGCTACTAAATTCATTTCAAAATGGCAATCCATATACAGCTATGAACAGCTGTTCCTTCATGTTAGCTGAGCTTTCAACGTTGATACGGGAAAGGAGAGTAACCCCAGAGTGCAGTCTGGACGATGGGGCGGGGCGACACTTCGAGGCGGAGCGACACGTGTCGCCCCGCCCATATTTGTTTTCCCCGCCTTTGACATGTTCCTCCGAGCCAGCAGGGGGCAGTTTGCGTTGAAACAAACAGATCGGTGGCAACTACAGCAGCAGAGTAATAACGCTATTCCGTTGATTGCTTGAGGTGAGTAAAAGTGGTTGTGTAAATATCTTATAAAATAAAATGCAATGTTCGATCATTTTTTTATCCATGGTACGTTCAATTTGAATAATTATTGTTAATAATTGTTATAAATTGCTCATTTTATTGTTCTTTGTGGATTGTAACAGTACACTCTGTACATGGCTTTAGTTCATAGGTTCGATTTTACAGAGGTATGGCATCACATTTGTCAAGTTATTTGAACAGACATGCATGATTTTTGTGTGTATATTATTATTATTATTATTTTTCAGGATGACATGATCAGGAGGTGGTGGTGTTCTGTTCTCCTGGACAGTTTCACTCCGCAAATGTATGTAGCTGTTTGAATGTTGCTACATGAAACATTACTCTGTACTATATCTAGCAATATACATACCTCTTGACATTTGTTCTTTTAGAGCTCAACCACTGAGGAGAACTTCACCATTCACCATGTCTTCAGGCAGAGTCCAGCAAAGCAGGTTATTTGTGCACATACATTCATTAAGAGCTAATAATTACATGTGTGTGTACATGCAGAGGTATTTTAGTTATTACAGCTACATAGTTGTTCAGATGTGAAATTGGTATTATGTACAAGTACTATATTGGTCAATACTGTGGATTATTTAATATATAGCTATCAGTTAACATCAGCATCAAAGACATTTAAAAACATTTCAGCTTAATTCATTTTCAGACAGCAGCGAGTGATTTAAATAACTTCTGCTTGTGATCTAATGTGGATTTTGTTCACCATATAAGATAGAAATATTTATATTCAATGTAAAAGATGTTCATGTGGATCATGCATACAAATATATACAAATATCTCACTGGATTATTAAAATTAATGGCAAAATGAATGTGTGGAAATGTAAACTAATATATCCTACTGACACACAACAGCAAAAGATATAAATAATTGGCTTAAAACAGTTTTTTTTCAATGTGAAAATACTAATATGCCTAATACTTCTGCACAGTACTGTATATATTAACATTTTATTAGTGTTATAATAAAAGAATGAGTATGCATTTGTGACAACAATCTATAGAGTTTTTAATGAGAGTTTTAAAGCAAGGTTGTCTGTATTCAGTGTTAATATAATGTTTAATAACTTTTATATACATATATAAATAAACCTATGTATGTTTTTGATTCAACAGCTTCCACTGGAAATCCTCAGGGAAGTTATTTTGTCGGCGGGTGACTCTGCATATTTGACACTTTCTCTGGTTTACAGATGGATTAGGGATGTGCTCCGAAGTTTTTCGGAAAGCGGCACAGTTTGCCTGGCTAGTCAGTAAGATTTCCCCGTTTAATGCTCATTCTCCAATTGAATTTTGTAGTAGAAGGCTGTTAAACTTTTTTTGTATTATTATTATTATCTTTCATGTATTTTGTCTTTACACTATAAGTTGTGGCCAACTGGAAGAATTGTCCTCCTGTCTCCTGACCGGAACGAGTTCAGACGGATGTACAGCATCAGGGAACGCTTGCAGTGCAGAGCCCTTTTCAAGTTTAACCCACCAGGGTACAGGGAAGAGACCGGCGTGGTGATTTTCTGGGCTTTTGTTTACACAGGATTTTGTTCCAAGG